>NC_044985.1:80874719-81174719 GCF_008728515.1 Papio anubis
AGTTCTGTTTGGTATGACAATAGCTTTTAAGAGGTTTTTTTTAAAAAACAAATTAAAAGCACACAGAAAAACAGAAGTGTTTTTTTTTACTTGATTAAAAGAATCAACAGACAGTAACAGTCAGCTTTTTAGTGATTATTATAAAACTTTGGGAAAAAAACAATCATGACTTTCTTCAATTCCTTTTTCTTTTACTTAATATCTTAAAACAATTCAATATTTTCGCACATATTTTTTATTGTGTAAAGGATACATAAAATTTACCATTTATAACTAAAAGAGTATAATTGGATTGTTTGTAACACAAAGGATAAATGCTTGAGGGGATGGATACCCCATTCTCCATGATGTACTTATTTCACATTGCATGCATGCATCAAAACATTTCATGTACCCCACAAAAATATACACCTACTGTGTACCCACTAAAATTAAATTTTTTTAATTTACCATTTTAACCATCTTTAAGCATACAGTTCACTGGGATTAAGTACATTCACATTATTATACAACCATTACCATCATTCATCTCCAGAAACTTTTCCCCATCCCATACTGAAACTCAGTGCCAATTAAACATTAAATTGCCATTGCCTGCTCCCCTTATCCCTGGTAACCACTATTCTACTTTCTGTCTCTCTGAATTTTACTACTCTACGTACCTTATATAAATGAAAATCATACAATAGTTGTTCTTGCATCTGGCTTATTTCACTTAGCATAATATCTTCAAGTTCAGCTATGTTGTAGCATGTGTCAGAATTTCCTTCATTTTTATTTTTATTTATTATTTATTCATTTATTTATTTTTGAGATGGAGTCTTGCCCTGTCACCCAGGCTAGAGTACAGTGGTGCAATCTTGGCTCCCTGCAACCACTACCCCAGGTTCAAGCAATTCTCCTGCCTCAGCCTCCCAAGTAGCTGTGATTACAGGCATGTGCCACCACACTTGGCTAATTTTTTTTTTTTTTGTATTTTTAGTAGAGACGGGTTTCACCATGTTGGCCAGGCTGGTCTCAAACTCCTGACCTCAAGTGATCCACCCACCTTGGCCTCCCAAAGTGCTAAGATAACTTTGGGAATTCTGTACTTGGCCAGAATTTCCTTCCTTTTTAAGGCTGAATAATATTTATATTTATATATTTTGTTTTGTTTATCAATTCATCTGTCACATTTTGTTTATCAATTCCTCTGTCATCAGACATTTGAGTTGTTTCCATCTTTTGGTTATTTTGGATAATGCTGCTATGAACATGAATGTACTAATATCTGTTCACCTCTCTGCTTTCAATTCTTTTGGATATATATCCAGAAGCAGGATTGCTAGATCAAATGGTAATTCTATATATAACTTTTTGAGAAACCACCATACAGGTTTTCATGGCAGCTGCACCATTTTACATTCCCAACAGCAAAGCACAAGGTCTTCAATTTCTGCACATCCTCACCAACACTTGCTGTTTCTGGTTTTTGGATAGTCACCCTGATGAGTATGAAGTGGTATCTCATTTGTAACGGTTTTGACTGGCATTTCCCTGATGATTAGTGATTGCTTCATTTTCTTCTAAATGGTGTTTCAAAATCTATCTTCTTGTTTTGTTTCAGCATCTCTTTCTGTAGGATAGAAATGTAATGCTTGCTCTGAGTAGATATTCATGAAGTGCTTTGGGAGTTCTGAAGCACTTCCAACACACTAAAACTAAGAAGCCAGGGTTTCCATTATTCAGGTCTCAACCAACTACCAAACGTTGCAGCCTGGACAGAAAGATATTGCCAAAAGTTTCCTTCTAGGCTCTTAAAGACTAGATAAAGCAGTCTTAAGCACAGTCCTTCTACGAAGGCAATAACGTAAGTTTTTATTTCCAGGAAGATTAATGAACTGGGTGAGTAAACATGAAACGCAGGATGGTCCCAGGACTCTGGGTCCAGGGATGCAAGTTTGGGCCATTGAGTCCAGCATTGCAGCTCCTACCAGAGGCCTCCCCTGAGCAGCTCCTGCTCACATATACACAACTGTGTCCCCCTCCCAGAGCTACACACTAAGAACACAACACAGCAACAGATTCAACTTTAAAAATAACTTCATAAACCTAAGAAACAAAAACGAAGGTACTTGGAAGATATGGGAGTTAAAAATCCAGTTTTGAGACAGGTCCTTGTTAAATTCCCTGGATCTTGGTTCCTCCTGTCTAACCCACCATGATTTCCCAGACTCCTGCAGATAATCTCTTTCCCTTCTGCATCTAAGCTGATCCAACCCTCCTTAGGCTGCCTGAGAAAATTTCACTTTCAAATCTTTTCTCTTTTTTGTTAAACTGTCATCCTCCAACACAACAGTGTCATAGTCACTAATTCAACAGCCAACAAGCATATGCCACAGACTCCAATGTGCCAGGTGCGCTGAGCTTGGCACTAGAGACACCATGATGAATAAGACCAGGCCCCAGCAGGAAGGACTTGCCATAGAGGGAGTCTGCCTTCTCTAGGCTCTTACTTTATCTAAAATGCTAATGTATCTCCTGGGGCATACAACCACCTTTTGGTCATCTATAAATAGAGTCACTTGCTATAACTCACTGAAAAGAATGTGGTCCAGGAGTTTCACGTTTGTGTGGGATTCCCATGAGTGTGCATGTAATTTGAGGGTGAAAAAAAAAAAAAAGAAAGAAGGAAAAGAATGTGGTCCAATGAAGAACATAGGCCATACTATGTTATATGACCTTAAGCAAAATCACTCATCGGTGGCCTCACCTGAAAAATGGTAAGACTACTTTTCCTAGAAACAGAGACCCGAACCAAACAGTTTTTTAAAGGGAAGCTCATCAAATGCTTTTTTGCCAACCAAAAAAAAGGAAAAAATATAGACAATCTTTTCTTTAAAAAAAAATGTTTCTTTTCTAATTGTTTTCTTTTCTAAAAACATAACTCTGTATGCCAAAGATAAAGCTTTGATGACTGTACACACCCTGTCTTCTTCCATAGTAGCTATTATTACTGCCGAGCCTTCTGAAAAGTGTTTAAGGAGGAGTGATAACAAGGGACCCTAGAGAATCTGAGACTTTTCATTGCTAAACAAAAAATCAGAACCACGCTTGAGACGTTATACTGCTAAGACAACAAGAACGTTTGCCTCAAATCAAACAAGAGACAGGGCCTGCTAACTCCAGTGACGGCCAGAAGGGACAGGCTGCAAGTCTAGTTTGTCCTTATGAAGAAGACAGGATCTGAAAAAAACTCACACCTCGAAATCATCTCTTCTGTGTGATGGGATAAGAGAAAAACCGAGGGCAAAATGCAAATTCACATGCAACTAGAAATCACAACTAAAAATCTATAATATATGATATGTGCTAGGCTTTACAACAAGCATCTATCAGAAACAGCTTACTTCCTACCAGCCAGGACAAAATATTCGCACACTGTTATACAAACAAATCTTCCTAGCCATACGGTAGTTCCCTCTGATAGAGCACTCTGGGCAGAGAGCAATAAACAAAATCCAGACAGGAAGTAGCCAGAAAGAATAAATGGCACAGCTTTCTGGCAGTATCTTCTTGTAGAGAAACAGGAGACATTTTTTTATTTTAATAAAATTATCTTAGAACCCAGACCCTAAAATTACTTATTAATATGATTCCCCACAGAGGTAGGGAAGTTATAAACGAGGTTGTAGTGTTTTGGCTCCATTCCTAGAGTCAACATCATGAAGTAAACTCTATTTGTTGACCACTGACAACTCCAGAATCAAATTCCCATCCAGAATGAACAATTTTGACCTACCCCCTAGTGGGTGCCCTTTCCGAAGCCTTTTCTCATTTTAAGGCATAAGAATTTGTGCTGACGGAAATTCCACGTAAACATTTCAACCTACCAAAATGACTGCATTCTTTCCACAGGAGAATGTTTGAAGAAACTACAGTTGCTTTTAAGTTAAGATTGACAGGCCAGGCATGGTGGCTCACGCCCGTAATCCCAGCAATTTGGGAGACCGAGGCGGGTGGATCACTTGAGGCCAGGAGTTCAAGACCAATCTGGGCAAGAGATGGTGAAACCCCATCTCTAATAAAATTACAAAAAATTAGCTGGGCATGGTAGAGCACACCTGTAATTCCAGTTACTTGGGAGGCTAAGACAGGAGAATCACTTTAACCCAGGAGGTGGAGGTTGCAGTGAGCTGAGCTCACACCACTGCACTCCAGCCTGGAAAACACAGTGAGACTCTTTTTCAAAAAAAAAAAAAAACTTTAGATTAACAAAACATTCAAAATTTACTTTCCTAACATGGATATCTAAACAATACATTAAGCAAGATATAAATATTGCATGATATGGTCTGATGCTGTCTGTGAATAATAATGCCTCTTTAAAAGGTGTTGTGTCTTCCCTGCACTGGGCGCAGCTCTCCTGCCACAGCTCCCTACCCCCTGAAAATGTACACCTGCTCCAAGTTCGTCTCCACTCCCTCCTTGGTCAAGAGCGCCTCACAGCTGCTAAGCCATCCGCTACCTGCAGTGGTGCTGAAACGACCAGAGACACTGACAGGTGAGAACCTAGCAGCTTGGCAGTCTCACGTCCCCTTACCTCACTCGTCCCTGGCCGCAGCTTCCAAACCAGTGCCATTTCAAGGGACATTGACACAACAGCCAAGTTCATTGGGGCTGGGGCTGCCACAGTTGGGGTGGCAGGCTCTGGGGCTGGGATTGGGACTGTGTTTGGGAGCCTCATCATTGGTTATGCCTGGCACCCTTCTCTGAAGCAGCAGCTCTTCTCCTACGCCATTCTAGGCTTTACCCCCTAGGAAGCCATGGGGCTCTTTTGCCTGATGGTGGCCTTTCTCATCCTCTTCGCCATGTGAAGCAGCCGTCTCCACCTCCCATAGTTCTTTTTCCCATGTCTCATCAGCCCTGTATGTTTCTTTTCTTATACCTCCCCAGGTGGCCTGGGGAACATCGTTGGTTCAGGGTTTGACAGAGGAAAGACAAAGACCGTATTAAGAAGAAAAAGAAAAAAAAAAAAAAGGTGTTATGTCAAGTTTGAATTTGCCTAAAAGCCACAGCAGTACAGGAACACTGAAAGGCAAATGTCACTATTCCAGTGTAGCAGAGGCTCCTAGCTGTCTCCCCAGTATCCGTCTTCTCTTTCCTCTATAGTAACAGAAGCCTTAGCTGGGCACATGGCTGCTTCCCTAAAGATTACATTTCCCAGCCTCCCTTGTAGAAAAGTAATTATGTGATTGATTCTGGCTAATGGAATAAGATGTTTTCAACTTCCAGGTCATGCTCTTAGAAGGAAAGGAGGCTGGAAGCCCAGTGCAGTGGTGTGCATCTGTAGTCCCAGCTACGCCTGAGGTTGAGGCAGGAGGATCACTTGAGCCCAGGAGCTTGAGACCAGCCTGGGCAACATAGTGAGATCATGTTTCTTAGTTTAAAAAGAAAAAAAAAAAAGGAAAAAGAAAAGAAAGAAGGCCGCCCTCCTCTTTCCTACTTCCTTTTCCCATGGTGATAGAAAGTGGAGCAACTATCTTAGCTGAAAGAAAGAAGCTATGTGGTAGAGATGGCATAGTAATAAAAGAAAACTTTCTCCCTAACATCATGGAGTTATCTTCTCAGTCTTGGTTTGTTTATGCTCAGACCATTATAGATGAGAGTAAAATAAACTTCTGTGTTCTTATTTTGACCAAATAAGTATCCCGACTAATACCTCTCTTGAAGCACTTTGAATTCAACCGCTATCTTTTGTTTTGATAGCCATTCCTTAAGCAGAAAGCACCCTGGATTTCTTGAAGGGAATTTCCCAGCATGTTTTCAGAGTGCACTGTCAGGGTTTGATGATAGCATCAACCTTTTTGAGTTTTTAGTATCATTTTTCACAATCCTTGAAGTCAGAGCTACAATAAATAATTCATAACAAGGACTGGCTTTCCTTCCTTTCCCTCAGGGCATCCTCACAGAAAGAGAAAGTCTTCGGTTCTAGCACCCATTCAGTAAAGGGCTTGTCTTGTCTTCCTCATCTCTGTCTCTAGTCAGAGACGACTAGAATCCTTCACATCATTTATAATATGGGAACCTTTCCTTAACCTTTTCCAGACCCCCGAGGGTGATTAGAAAATAGCATTTCCCAAGTTCAAGAAATCAAAAGGCTTGACTCCATATCCCAAACAAAATGGACAAAATACTTAGGTCAAAGTTACCATGTCAGCGTTCATAGGCTCTTTAAAAATTATATGGTTTTCTTTGAAAAGACAATAAACATTCTCAATTGTTTAATGGTCATTGCCACTTACAAAATGAAAACGATAGTTGGCTCAGTGACAAGGACAGTAAAAGAGTCAGCAGCATCTTGGGCACACTGAGAAAACCCAGTGAACCTCCCACAGAATTCAGTCCTCATAGAAATATTCTGTCCAACATCAACTCCTAATCCCACTCTAGCCAAAAATTCAAATAAGTGCAAAGACATCATGAGCCCATTCCACATGCCAAGTAGCTTTTTCTTACTTTAGACAGAGAAATGCTAATGTACTTCCTTAAGTAACAGGTTTTTTTTGGGGTTTTTTTTTTTTTTTGGTTTTTTTTGGTGGGGAGGGGGTGGGGAGACAGAGTCTCACTCTGTTGCCCAGGCTGAAGTGCTGTGGCATGATCTCAGCTCACTGCAACCTCTGCCTCCTGGGTTCAAGTGGTTCTCCTGCCTCGGCCTCCCGAATAGCTGGGACTATAGGTGTACACCCACAATACCAGCTAATTTTGTGTATTTTTAGTAGAGACAGGGTTTCACCATGTTGGCCAGGCTAGTCTTGAATTCCTGACCTCAAGTGATCTGCCTGTCTCAGCCTCCCAAAGTGCTGGGATTATAGGCATGGGCCACCACGCCCAGCCAGTAACAGCTTTTTAAAAATGAAGTCTTTGGGAGGACTTCTTTATTTTCTTTACTGTCTCTGCCTTGTCTAATAAAAATGACAGAGCATTTTGTTTCATGATTCTCTATCTCCTAAGTGTAGGGTTTCTCGTATGCAGAGAGTATTATAATTGAGACCATTTATGAACAAAGCATATTAAATGTTACCATGAAAATACTGCAAACCAATGGGTATCACTTTCCTTTAACACTTGAAAAAGCACATAATTCCATGATATTAAAAAGAAAGACAAAAAGGAATGTTTTTAATAATATTTCAACCCTTTGGCTTTATTAGCACTATAACATAAGAGTTCTAATCTGAAAAACCTATGTTTTCACAAACTGAAATCGAGTAGTAAAAGCATTTTGTCACATCCTCCAAGGGCTAAAATGTAAAGCATATGACATAGCCCTATATAAAAATGACCTTCAGTCAAAATAATAAATCAAATGCTCACTCTCCAAGCAGAACGTCACAAACTGAATACCAGGTAAAAGGAAAGCTGTACATGGAAGCATTGTGCTTTCATGGGAAAATGATTGCTCATGCAAGTAGAACCTATTGGAGGAGTGGTAGCCACCTGGCCAGGCTGGAACTCATAGTCTTTCAGGGGTTCAACTGGAGGTGAAGACTATCTAAAGAATTCTCCACCAAGAACCATCATTTTCAGTCCTTTCTGATTAAGGACCAAAATAAAAGCTCAGTAGCTACTTCATTTTGATAATTTTTAGAAAGCCTCAAATAACAGCTAAGAACTTTCTATAAGGATGCCAGAGGAAAGGGGAAAAGATGGAAAATTACAGTTGAAATTACATCCTTAAGAGAGCCAGTTAAGCCACTAATATACAAACAGATCTTAAGTCTGCTGTCTGACCCAGAAAACCACAGATGAGGAATTCATTTTAGGACTAATTACACAAACATTAAATCACTCCCTTTTTCCCTTTTATATTTAAATTTTTGGCATTTTCCTCCCTTTTTCTTTACATGAACTGAATGACAGTCCCTAATCAAGGAACTTGACCTTGGAAATGAGAAATCATCTAGTAGTGCAAGAGTGTCACTAAACTCTATATAACCTCAGGCAAGTCATTGCACCTTTCTATTCTGCCATTTCCCCAACAGCAAAAAACAAACCGCACTTCCTACTTCCTGTTGTGATGAAAAATGAAATACTCTAAGTAAGTCAAGCACCTCAGAGACTTTCAATGTGTTTTATGACATTCATAGATGTCAGTTTTGACATCTGAGAAATAATCTCTTCCACTTAATCTTCTATTCACAATATAGAAAAATGTCCTGTATAGTCTATTAAAAATAATAAAGGCAAAAAGCTTGACCCTCTCAGGTCATGAAGAATTACTTTCTCTGAAAAGCCCAGTCTTCTAGATTAATATCCAAGAGGACAGGGATTTTGTCTGTTTTGCTCTGTAACATATTCTCAGCACCTAGAACAATGCCATATCAAGGCATTCATTAAATATTACATGAATGAATGAATAAAGGTTTAGCCTGAATAAATATGGAAATCTTTTTATTTTAGCTATTTTAGGTAGACATCTTAGAATGTATAGTAGCATTCTTCCTTATCATCTTGAGAAAATTATAAGGACATTTTGCAGATGACTAAGGGTCGCCATCGTGAACATTCTGTATTTCAAGGATGCTCTCAGCGTCTTTTAAAATGCTAACATCACTCCCGAATCTTTAATGCAATTTTTCACCTCCTTTATGCATTTATCATTTTTCCCATCCTCCCCCACCTTTCTAATAGGTTGTCATTTCTCCCTATTGTGAATAATTGGCTGTTGCTAATTTATTGTGCACTTAAAAGCCAATTAGCCATGTGTCTAAAGTAAGAATACCTGCCTCTGAGGGCCTAAGGCCTTCTCCTAAGAGTAAAAAATATGATCCTTAGACTTTGTCACATCTATGTTTTGGCTCCACTTTTTAATGTTTCTTGATTCTCCACCATGTTCTAGATAGATAAAAGGTTAGATAGCTAAGTTCCAAATAAGTGCACACAATCAATTCATGCTGAAATGACATGCTGTGTTACTAAGAGGCACTTGCTCCATGAGACAGGGTATCTGAAAACAATGGCCCCAGATAATGGTGGCTATCTAAGTAAGCAGCTGGTTCAGGGCTACAGTAGGGGTGTCCAAGATAAAGCACCAGGAGTGGAGGGAAGACTGACTCTCGGTGCTGAGTGTCCAAAGGAAGAAGCCATTCCAGAGGAGCTGGGGTCGGGGTAAGACACCAAGGCAGGAACTGAGAAAGTCACCAGAATCGGGGGCAAGGTAGAAATCACAACTTGGGAACAAAGCCGAAGCCCAGTCTCCCAAAAAGGAACACAAAGGCAAGGCCAGACCTGACTTGACACAGAGTCCAAGGGTCAGGATGGAGCTCCTTAAATCCTTGGATCCAGATGGTATCTCCAGGAAGGAGCCAAATGTCTTAGATTGTGACAAGGCTGAGGAACCCAGCACAGGTTTTACGATAGGAAAAGAAGGGCACAGGGTGGCCAACCTCCTTCACCACGACCCAAGGGCATCACAACAGGAAGAATAAGGTGTGGGATACCCCAGAAGCCGTGGAGCTGCTCTATGAAGCCCTTCTATGCCTAGCTTCAGCACACGTGCCGTGAAAATCTTCTCAGTCTTTTTAATAGCAAAGGTACAAAGAGTGATTCAGGAAGATAAATCTGGAGAAAGAAGCATCTGAGATGCACTGGGGCAGGGGACATAGGAGGCAAAGAAATGACAAGTTATTCAGGAACAATGTGATGAAGGCTCTGACAATTTCCAACTTTGGGTAAGAAAAGAGAGAAACTGCCATTTTTTGTGACTTTCTGTGAACCAAGCACAACGCTGGCATTTTTCACATTTGTTATCTCCTTTCTTCCTCACTTTAAGTCTGCAAGAGAAGTATACCGTTCCCATTTTATAGGTGAGGAAATTAAAACCCAGAGAGGAAAGGAATTGTAGTCGCATGACATGGATGACAGAGATGGGATTCACTCTGGAATGATCTGATTTCAAAAGCTGATTCCACTTACACCAGCTGATACTCAAGTGACTTTTTTAAAATGGAAGAATGGGGTGAATGTGATAAGGAGGGGGTGCATATGTCTGCATGCATCTGCTTTTCACGGGCTTGAGGAATCAGCCTGGACGGAGACCTTCCTCATATGCCCTGCCTTCACTCCACAGAACTGGGAATCCACCAGACTGGAGGCCCTCATCCCCAGGATGCCTCCCTAACACTGGGGAAATCATGTTTTTAAATGTTTTTTTAAATAGTAATGATCTAAAGTTACCTATCTAATCTGTGTGTCGATTGCTCAGCATTCTTAAAGCAGGATGTATCTTGTGGAACCTTAGATTACAGCTGTTTTGGGGAAAAATATGACTCAGATAAAATAAGAAATGCATATTCAAAAAAAATCCAACATTTCCATGAAAAGCTGTTAAGCTTTGGGGTGCTGGTAATGTGTGTGTTTTTTTAATCTGGGTGCTACTCATAGAGGGAATTCATGAAGATATATACTTATTAAATGTGCTGTCTTCCACATGTATAGTATGCTTCAAAACAGTTTTTAAACCACCAGAGCAGAGTAATATTTTAACCCTGCCCTGTTTCAGTGTAAACTGGCCTGTTATAAATAAGCAATAAAGCAGGGAAAGTTTGAATATGGAGATGGGAGCAGTAAGGCTCCTCTCTCCTAATGGAGATCCACTAAGAGAAGCTCTCTACTCATAACAAGAAGGCTGTTGCCTTGGAAACGGGAGCTGTAACTACTGCAATCACACCTCGGGAGCAAAGATGGCCAAGATCTATTTCAATTCTTAGATGCCTCGAGGAACCGCAGATGACTGTAACTATGGAAGATAGCCAATCTGTAGTAATGAAGAAGCACATGCTGGAGTTAGAAAGACTGCAATTGAGAAGGGAAAAGAGGGGGCAGGGGAAGAAGGAGAAGACAGAATTGAAGTATAACAAGTAAAGCCTAATCCAAGAACTGCAGAGCTGAGGGGCTTTTGGTGGCATTTCCTTAAGTCATGCCACCCTCTAGTTTATTGCCCACCTACTACCTGCCAAACCATGCTAGGTGCTGGGAGGACAAAGCCAGGAAAAGACATACTCAAAGTGGCCCATGGGAGGTACAAGTACTCTGGGACCAATTAACCTCAGTGTGCAAAATGAGTACAGGAGGCTTCAGAGAGTGGTGGCATTTTTAAGCTGGAACTCAAAGAACATGTAGGAGTTTCCCAGGCAGAGAAGATGGAGGAGAGACATCTCAGACAAAGGGAGGTGCAAAGGGCAGAGGCATGAAACAGCACGTTCTGTTTTTCAGCAGGGTGGCTACCTGCAATTCTGGGTGGGACACTTTCATGTCTGGTAGATTGTCCCACACACTGCAGGCCATTTGCTGTCTCAGACCCCACCCACTCATTGCTGGCAGCAACTCCCAATCATGACAACAACTAAAGTAATGCCCCTCCCACATTTCCAAATGTCCTCAAGGATGGGGGGGGATGCTATTGCTCCCAGTTAAGAAGCCCGAGAACCTGGGGGAACAGATGTGTGGCTGGAGCAGGGGTTGGGGGACAGGGGTGGGAGGTGAGGATGAGAATGCAGGTAAAGATCAGAGTTAAGGCCTTGCACATCCCGCTCAGGAGTCAGACTCTGTGCCAGACATGGAGGAGAGAGAGCAGACTCTAAAGCAATTATGGAGGAGGCCAAACCGACAAGACTTGGCAACTCATGGGATCTGAGGAGGTGGGGAAGAAGAAAGAAAAAAGAATGAAGAATAATCCCCACAGTTTTCAGCGTGGACAACCGAGTAAACATTCATGGCACCAAGCAATGTGATGAATATAGGAGTAAGAGCAGCTTTGGAGGGAGATGGAAAGGTGAGGTGGAAAATGAGTCTGAAGCCCTTCAGGGACATCCAGGTGGAATTTCTAAGAAGTAATAAACAGCAGACTAAACCCAGAGGAGAGACATCTGGGCCAAAGGTAAAAGAAACCTTAGCATTTAATTGTAGGCAGTGTCTCAGCCATTGCCCAAGGGTCTCCAGACTCACTAAGCAAGCCAGGGAAAGGGGGAGCTGGAGATGAGGAAGCTGTGGCATTGGAGCTGGGCATAACCAACCAGGAGCCAATATGGCAGCAAGTGGGTACTGGCAGGCAGGAATGGAGGGAGCAGAGCCGGCTGGCAAGGTACAGATGAGCAGACCAAGCAGGAGTGGCTGAAAGCTCCCGGTACCCCACACTAGTTTCCACAACCATCCTTTCTGTGGATCTTGGCACACATCACTACAGTGGCTTTAGAAAATAATCTTCCATCTCAACCCAGGTCATACACATATATACACACACCAGGGCTGGCTCCAAGGGCGAGCGGCCTGTGCAGCTGCCCAGGGCCTTGTGCTGAGAAGGGTCCCATTCTTGGTTAAATGCTCTGCTACTGCCATCTTGAAATTCTTAAAAATTTTTTAACAAGGAGTCTTGCATTTTCATGTTGCCCTATATCCCACAAATTATGCAGCTGGTCTAGACACACACAAAAACATAACCTTAACAAAAGTTTCATGGAACAATATCTGCTATAGTCTGAATATTTGTGTCTGCCTCTCAAAACCCATGTGTTAACACCTAATTCCCAACAGCATTAAGAGGTAGGACCTTTAGAATGGGATTAGTGCCCTTATAAAAGAGGCCTGAGGGAGCTTGTTCCTTCCGCCATGTGAGGACTGTGCAAGAAGGCACCATCTGTGATGCAGAGAGCAGGCCCTCAGCAGACACTGAATCTGCTGGTGCCATGGTCTTGAACTTTCCAACTTACAGAACTGTGAGGAATAAATTTCTGTTGTTTATAAATTACCCAGTCTAAGCTATTTTGCTATAGTATCCTGAACAGACTGACATTATCTTACTAAATGTGATATAAAATTATATTCTCTGTTCTATTTTTTAGTGTAGCCATAGCCCATTAAATTCACAATCCACTGATGCATTGCAAATCAGTTTTCTTTTGTTTGTTGGTTGCTTTGTTTTTGAGATAGGGTCTCACTCTGTTGCCCAGGCCGAAGTGCAGCCTCAACCTCCTGGGCTCAAGTGATCCTTCCACCTCAGCCTCCCTAGTAGCTGGGACTACAGGTGCATACCACCGTTTTTTAAATTTTTTGTAGAGATGGAGTTCCACCATGTTGCCCAGGCTGGTCATGAACTCCTGGGCTCAAGCGATCTGCCTACCTTGGCCTCCCAAAGTGCTGGGATAACAGGTATGAGCCACCACACCCAGCTAAGAGAGGTTTTAAAACTCTCTTAGAGGGCTGCTATCACCTGAATGTTTATCCCCAACAAAATTCATATGTTGAAATTATAACCACCAAAGTGATAGTATTAGAAGCTGGAGTCTTTGGGAGGGAATTAGAGATTACGACCCTTATAAAAGAAACTGTAGAGAGCTGGCTAGCTCCTTCCATCATGTGAGATCGAGATCACAACAAGAAGTCTGCAGCCTACAACTAGAAGAGCACCCTCATCAGAACCTTACCAGGCTGGCACCCCAATCTTGGAATGCCTAGAACTGGGAGAAATAAATGTCTATTGTTTTATTTGTTTGCTTGGTATTTTGTTTTTGTTTTTTCAGATGGAGTCTCACTCTGTCACCCAGGCTGGAGTGCCGTGGCGCGATCTCGGCTCACTGCAACCTCCGCCTCCCAGGTTCAAGCAATTCTCCTGCCTCAGCCTCCTGAGTAGCTGGAACTACAGGCACGTGCCACCACGCCCAGCTAATTTTTGTATTTTAAGTAGAGATGGGATTTCACCATGTTGGTCAGACTGGTCTTGAACTCCTGACCTTGTGATCCGCCCACCTTGGCCTCCCAAAGTGCTGGGATTACAGGCATGAGCCAATGTGCCTGGCCAATTTCTATTGTTTATAAGTCACCCAGTTGATGATATTTTGTTTTAGTAGCCCAAAATGGACTAATATAATGGAGTAAGCCAAGACTAAAAAGTTAGTTTTATTTTGTTTTGTTTTGTTTGGAAAGTGGAGCCCTTAAAGTGGGATTGCTGCCATTACAAAATAGACCCAGAGACCTCCCTCACTCCTTCCATCATGTGAGGACACAGCAGGAAGACGGACATCTATGAACCAGGAATTGGACCGTCACCAGACACCAAATCTGGTCAGTGCCTTGACAGCAGCCTCCGGAACTGTGAGAAATAAATTCCTGTTGTTTATGGGCCACCCAGTCCACGGTATTCTGTTAGAGTCACCAAAGCAAACTAAGACACCCACCTCCCACACTAAATATAAATTAACTTCAATTTGGGTTATAAATAACTATATATTGAGTTGACTTATAAATGATTAGTTGACATCAAGTTAGGTCTTATAGGTATTTGATTGATTAAATATACATTAACTTAGATTTTGCTTTTCTCTTTCAGTATTCAAAGAAGCCACTAAAAACTTTTTTTTCTAATTTCAGACGTATTTTTGTGCCACCGAAAAGCTCAAAGGCCGAGGCCCGATATTCCTAATTCCTCAGGATTCGCCAAGCCTGCATCCTCTGGGACTGAAGGAAAGAAGTCACAGAGTGAAAGAGACTGAAGAAAGATGAGAAGAAATTTGTCAGGACATTTAAGAAGCCACAGTTTCTGATAGACAACAAGCTCCTACAAACTGGTCAGAAGAGGATAGTTAACCCAATTTTTTTAACAGCAAATTAAATGAATAAACAATTCAAAGAAAAGGAAGATGCAAAAGGTCAATGAGCATATTAAAAAGCTGTCTGGGAAATATCCATTTTCGCATAGCAGATTGGCAAAAATGTAAAGATGATTGAAACTGAAAGCTGAGGAGGATGTGGAGAAACAGGGCTTCTGTGAGAGCTGCTGGGTGGGGAGTGACTTGCTACAACTTTTGCAGAAGGCTCTATGACAGACTCCGCTAGGACCAGAATCTACCCTCCCTCTCCTGGGATGCTCTCACCGCGGGTGTCCAGAGGGCTGTCTCCTCAAGCACGTGGTCTCAGCTTAGTTTACCTCCTTAAAGAGGCCTTTCCTCTACTATGGCATGTCTTTATTTTTCTCAGAGCCCTTATCTCTAATTGCTATTTCCTATTTCATCTATTGCTTTACCTATTTATAGATGACCTCCCACCACTACAACATAAACTTCTGGAAAACCTGGAACATCTCTCTTTTGTTCACCTCCCTATCCCCAACTCTGCAGAGCATGTAGGAGCAGCATTATTTTAATGACAAAAACTGGAAACAAGTGTCCACCCACAGGGGAAATGACTGAATAAATCATGATACATCCACACCATAGAATATTATGAAGCTATGTATTAACCTGGGGGGAAGTGTCAATAATAGATTGTTTTATGGATAAAGCAATTTATAACACACCTATATTTAGTGCCATGTTTATTGAAAAGGAAGAAAAAAACCATGGTCAAATATATTTATGTTCAAATAAGCACAGAGAAAGGAGGGATGAAAACCATGCAACTGTTAACACCGAGGACCCCAGAGGTGTGACAGCATTGGAGGGGACAAAAGATTTCATTTTTACAGTGAACATATATTTCGTAATTTTTTTAAGTTATTTTAAAAGAATTCTGCTCTCAAAAATATTAAAGTATTATACTAAAGATGATGTTTATGTTATGCTTATTTCATCTGCCAGAGTTAGGAAGGCTGACAGTTCTAAGAATTCCACTGGACTTGCCTGTGGCCAGCCTTATAGTCTAACAGTCATTTCCATTTGATGTGCCAAAATGTCAAAATTATTCTAACACACAGTAGCCAAAATGCTTTGCCTTTGATTAAAGATAGTGCTTCCCAGTGGGGGATCTAGAAATGGTTCGAACCCCTTTTCAACAGGCTACCGACAGCCTAACCTGAAGCTGCCCAGGAAAAAGAAAGGAAGAGGGCACAGGGCCGAGGAGCCAGGCCAGCACCCGTGGCCTGGGCTTCCCGGAGTACATATCAGATTCCCGAGGCAGCTGCCAGCTGGCTGGTTCACCCACAAACACCAGTTGGCTGGAGCCTGGGAAGTGATATATTGAAGGCCTAAGGCCCTAAATCAAATGTCCTTGTCTATGCTAGGAACAACCTATAAGGAAAATCTTATCACAAAACAAGCAGCTCTCAGGCATGTCAAGGATTTTAAAAATTAATTCCTTAAGCTGATCAAGTGATAAAAGCTGTGAATAAAAGGATTCAGATGTTTCCACCTCACCATGCTAATCTACCTGTAAGCTACTCAACCAACCACACAAATATATACATATGAATCAGACAGGCTTTTGAGTAACTCAGTTGCCCCACTGCAGCACAGAGCATGTCACTTCACACCAACCAACCAAATGACTGACTGAATGAATGAGAACGGTCAAGTCCATGTGGACATCACTAAGGGGACCTGGCATCTAGAAGTCATGTTCCTGTTCTCACTGAGACATTAACTAGTTAGGTAATTATATCAGGGAAGTTAGAGAAAATTCTCTCAGCCTCAGTTTCCTCACCTAAAAAATGGGAATGATAACTGCACCCATCTCCCAGGGTGGCTCTGAGGCACCGTGAGGGTCTCTACAAAAGCCTATGGCAGATCGAGATGACCTCTCTTCAGATAAGGGCTTGCTGCCCAGCTGTGCAGAGTGTGGTCAGCACATGGCCTCCGGCTGCCAGCTCCTTCAGGGTCTGCCCCTGCTGCAGAGAGCCACCTCACCTGAGATCACACCCTTCCTATGACAACCTGCCTGTAACTGAGAGGTAAGGATACAAAGGTCCATGAAGGCCCAAAGCCGCACACGGTGACTGCAAACACTCACTCCAGGGCTTCCTGCAAACACTCACTCCAGGGCTTCCTGCCGGGTGCGCTGAGGTCTTTTCAACTTCTCCCTCAGCCCAGTCCTGCGTCCTTCCCTTCCTACATGTTGGTCCCTAAGGAGCATCTCACACCCCAAATTCCATCTTAGCATCTTCTTCTAGAGAACCCAACCTGCACCAAAGCCCTTTTTCAGTTTTAAGTACTTCAGGGTTTCTATTTTGGGACAAAGAACAGAGGCCAATTCTGGTTCAGAAAAAAAAAATCACATTCAGCCTGGCATGGTGGCTGACACCTTGTAATTCTAGCACTTTGGGAGGCTGAGGTGTGAGGATTGCTTGAGGCCAGGAGTTCGGGATCAGACGGGGCAACATAGAGAAACTCCATCTCTATGAAAACAAAAACAAAAACAAAAATTAGCCGGGTGTGGTGGGGTGCACCTGTAGTCCCAGCTACTTGGGAGGCTGTGCTGGGAGGATCGCTTGAACCTGACCATTTTGAATTTTGAGGCTACAGTGAGCTGTGATTGTACCATGACACTCCAGCCTGAGTGACAGATTGAGAGTCTTTTTTTTTTTTTTTTTTTTTTGAGACAGACACTTACTCTCACCCAGGCTGGAGTGCAGTGGCAGTGGTGTAATCACAGCTCACTGCAGCCTCAACTTCCCGGCCTCAAGCAGTCTTCCCACTTCAGCCTCCTAAGTAGCTGAGACTACAGGCACATGCCAATACATCCAACTAATATTTGGATTTTTTGTTGAGACAAGGTCTCACTATGTTGCCCAGGCTGGTCTTGAACTCCTGGGCTCAAGAGATCCTCCCACTTCGGCCTCCCAAAGTGCTGTGATTACAAGCATGAGCCACCGTGCCCAGCTGACCCAGTCTCCTTAAAACACACACACACACATACACACACACACACAACACACACTCATAAACTTTTAGAAGGGGGGATCCATGCCCTTTACTTCAAGTATTCAAAGTCTGGTAGTTCATTCATTTACTTATTTAACAAATATGTATACAGCACCATGTTGGGGGGCTGGGCAACCAGCTGGGGGCCACAAGGGCTCTGTACGGATGATCATTTAGGGCTGTTGGACTTTCTATGTCCACCGCAGTGGTTCTCAGTGGGGTAGCACTGCTCCTACAGACTTTGGAGCAGGGTCGGGGGCTTTTGGTTGTTACAATGACTGCAGGGCTCTGCTGACATATGGGGGGTAGGGGCAGGAATGCCACAGTCCTACAGTCCTACAGTGCTTCAGAAAATTTCTTTTCATGATGGATTGGCCCACAATCCACATGATTTTCATAAAAGAAGGGGAAAGAGTTTATATAATTATCTAAGTCTAGATCTTAAGTATGTATTTCATAAAAAATATATTATTTAGTTTTAAATACACTGAATTATCTAGGAATTTGATTAACCTATAAATCAAGGGAAGGATGAACGTATTTTGTTCAGAACTTTACCAGCCAGGTGCGGTGGCTCACGCCTGTAATCCCAGCACTTTGGGAGGCCAAGGAGGGCAAATAACCTGAGGTCAGGAGTTTGAGACCAGCCTGGCCAACATGGTGAAACCCTGTCTCTAGTAAAAATAAAAAATTAGCTAGGCATGGCGGTGCGCACCCAGCTACTTGGGAGGCTGAGGCAGGAGAATCACTTGAACCCGGGAGGTGGAGGTTGCAGGGGGCCAAAATCATGCCACTGTACTCCAGCATGGGTAAAAAGAGTGAAACTTGATCTCAAAAAAAAAAAAAAAAGGAAAATAAAAAAAAAGAACTTTGCCAAGAGTTTTTTACACCATCTCTAAAAATGATGACTCTTAGAGAAATGACATCCATGATTAATGAGACATCTCTATAACACACCTGTATTGGTCTATATTTACAGTTGTCATATTCTTAGTGATATATAAGAAAAGACTTTTTTGCCCTTATTTCTAGAGTTATATATAAGTACTAATATATAACTGAAACTATTCAGCTGAATATTTCTCGAATACAAACTAATTTACAAGCAAAAATGTAACTATTTCATTAGGTCTTCAATATACTGTCCCCATATTGAAATACATGCTACTTTATTAGAAATTATTTTCATGTTGCTTCTCCTTTATATTATAATTAGAGTCTTATGTTGATTTCTTTTTAAATATTGTGTGTGAGTTCTATTATGTGTGAGTTTCCATTTCAGGAAGAGGATGTTACAAAATACATAGAAAGGGATGCTGGGTTTGATAAGGTTGGAAACCACTGCCTTATAGAACTGATTCTAAAACTGGGGTCTGAGGCCCACCCACAGCAGAAACACCTGTGGCATTCATGAAAAATCCAGTTGCCTAGGCTCCAGCCTGTCTCATAATGATGGAACCCAGGAATCTTTTTTTTTTTTTTTTTTTGAGACGGAGTCTCGCTCTGTCGCCCAGGCTGGAGTGCAGGGGCGTGATCTCGGCTCACTGCAAGCTCCGCCTCCCGGGTTCACGCCACCCTCCTGCCTCAGCCTCCTGAGTAGCTGGGACTACAGGCGCCTGCCACCACACCCAGCTAATTTTTAAAAATATTTTTAGTAGAGACGGGGTTACACCGTGTTAGCCAGGATGGTCTCAATCTCCTGACCTCATGATCGGCCCACCTCGGCCTCCCAAAGGAATCTGTTTTTCAAAGCTCCTCAAGTGATGTTGATCCTCATCTAGGTTTGGCACCCACAAGTATAGAGGACACGTGGTGCCAGCCCTTCCCTAGCCTAGAGGTGCTCAGAGTCTCAAAGGGGAAGGTAAAATTTTAACGATCATGTCAGGCGCATAACTGTTAAGTGCTAGAAATAAATACCAGTGAAGTGCTATGGGAATTCAAGAAGGGAGCAGCTGGCCTGGAGGAGGTGTCTTGCAAAGGGTGCATTCCAGTGAGGATCTGGAAGACAGGGAGTAAGAGCTTCATCTCTGGAGAGTGTGACTGCAGAAGCCTTTATATACATTATCTCCGTCAAAATTCACAGCTACTGTCTGGGATAAATACCACTCCTATCCAGTCTTTCAGAATAGTGAGGCCTAAAGAAGTGAAGTAATTTCACTCAAGGTGTTAAACTTATGTCCTGCAGTCCCAGATGATAGAACTTAACCACTCAGCTAATACTCAAGCCTTAAGCAGAGGGAAAGGGGTAGGGGTGGTATGGAAGAGGTCCCAAGGAGTTTCAAGACATAGAATTTCTATCCAAAGCTTCACTTTCATCTTGCTATTAGCACTGTCACCAGCATTCAGGAGGACAAGAGGAAATAATCATAATTAAAGGGACTCTGAGCATGTATCATTCACATATGGGTGGAAAGACTCAAGGATGAGAATAGGCAGTTAGGAGTCACTGACACTAATGAGCCACAAATCATAAAAAAGTAACTTAATTGAGACAACAGTAAAATGAGAGGAGGCTCAGAATTAGGAGCTCTCACACTGCTTTGACAGTTCTACTAACAGCATAAAGCAGTTTCTGCTTAATCAATTCCCACCTAATCAGAGAGCCATCTTAACACAGTGTCTCCCAGGGCAGCAAATTTGCTATTAGTGAGTGACTGCAGCAATCAGGACAGTATCAGTGGGAAGGGGAGGGATGGTAGGAAGAAGGGCAGTTGGCTGGTGCTAAGGGGTTAAGTGATGTTTAATTGGCTGTTAAATTGCAACGTGCTAAGCTTCTGTGTTCTAATGCAGAAAGAGTTAACAATGAATAGAAATAAAGATGAAATCCATCAGATTCTGGTTTTTATTCTGCATCCTAAATGTACATCCAGGTAGTTACAAAACTTACTTTCTGTTTGTTTTGTTTTGAGACAGCGTCTTGCTCTGTCACCCAGGCTGGAGTGCAGTTGTGTGATCTCAGGTCACTGCAACCTCCACCTCCCAGGTTCAAGCAATTCTCTTGCCTCGGCCTCCAGAGTAGCTGGGACTACAGTTGCGCACCACTACACCTGGTTAATTTTTGAATTTTTAGTAGAGGTGGGGTTTCACCCTGTTGGCCAGGCTGGTCTCGAACTCCTGGCCTCAAGTCTCAAACTCCCCACCTCAGCCTCCCAAAGTTCTGGGATTTTAGGCATGGGCCACTGTACCCGTCCACAAAACTCACTTTTATCCCTATAAAGGTAAATATGGAGGCTTTTTACATCCATGTCACAGGCCACATGGCCCCAGCTTTTATTGGAGAGTAAGACCAAAAGACCTCTCTACCCACTTTCGCTTCCCCACCACCCCTTTGCTTTCTCTTGTTGTGACATGTAGGTCGCCAGCAAGCAAGTGCCTCAAATCTCCGAGGCAGAGACTTTTGGCTTTGAAAACATTTGGAGCAGAAACAGGTGGTGTGGTCTGGAGGAAACATGCAAGAGAAGAAAATACCAAAAAGTCAGAGAAGAATCCCTCCACATGGAATTCTCATTTGCATTTTGTGCAGTCAGCGTTTCTCCAGTTTTTCCACATCCTTTCAAAGGTTGGGTTCTCATGTGTTGTGAGTAGGTCAGACTAAGTGGGTTTTTCTTATGGTTTCAGGATGGATAATATTTCATAACCACATGATTGCAGGGCTGAGCTTAGCAGTGTTGTATTTAAGAGTGGATCACATAGCCATCATTCAGTCCACACTTCAAAGACATAAAATATTGCCCCTGAGGATTTAAGAGATGCTGGTGATAGAACATTTCCCTCTCCTAACTAATAAAACTGTGAGGGTCAGTTCCTAATACAATACCAGGGAGCCCACCTGTATACAATAAAAAGTCATTTGTCCTTGGAAGATGGCCTGAGAAACAGCACCACACAGTCCAGGCGGTAAACAAGCCATTGAGTCTCTATATACATCATGGTTAGATTATTCATCCTAAAACACCACTTGGCACACATCGCAACCCCTGATCAAAAGTCTTCGTGGCTCCCCACGGTCACAAGATAAACCCCAAACTCCTTAGCGGGTTTTCAGAGGCCTCCACAAACTGGCACTGTCCATTCTCTCCCATCCAATCTCCCACTGTTGCCCATACAAACCCTCTGCTCCAGCCAAGTTGCTCGCTTCACCGTTCCTGGAAACCCTCTGCAAGGCTTCCTTTTTCTCTCTTCCCTTGCTGACCTCTGCTCCCAAATGAGCCTTTCCTCCTCCTTCCTAGTTTGTCCTACTACAAGGCATTTTAAAACCAGCTCAAATCCCATGTCCTCCATAAAGCCACCTTTCAGAAAGCTTCCTGTCTGGATGTGCTGGCTCTCCTGCACTCCCATGACAGCCATCAGCTGGCACCCTACACAGACTGCCCTGCATTGGGATTAATTTATTTCCATGCATCCCACCCCACCCAGTTGGACCGTGAAGCTCCTGGGTACACTGTCTTGTCCTGGCTTCCAAGAAACTCACCTGTTCACCTCACAGCAGATGCTCTGCAAAGTTTTGTTGTCATCATTTTGAGCCACCGCTACTATAAGAACTTGATCCTCCCTAGTATTAATGGTTTATGAGGAATTTCTGCCTTTAAACCACCTTATCTCTCTCTTCTGTCCAATCATTGCACTCTCTTTGAGCCCGGTATGTGACAGGACTGCCAATTCACTCTGTCCCTAGTGCTGTCACATACATCTAACGAGTGTTTAACAGAAATATCCTCAGAGGTGATTGCAAGGTCAGAAAATCACCTTAAGTCCCCCAGGACCATGTGCAGTCTACAGACAGAAAATAGGCAACAGGAGAATGAAATTAGCATAAAGTAAAAAGGGGCTGTGGCTCCTCTCCATCCAAGTCAGCAACACCTACCAGAAACAACAAAGAAAGCATCTGGATAAAGCATTGGCAAGCATTGCTGAGGTCGGGAAACTGTGCTCGTAACAAAAGCACAAAGGGTTTGCAAAAGGCAGCTCCCCTTCCCTTCCCAAATTACCAAAAGCTCAACAAGAAAACGAGCAGAGTTTTTGCTCTGAAAACATCTGTTTTCGGTTACCTGTGCCTGAACCACAAACTTAACAGAGAAACACAGAGATCCCGAGTTGACTCCGCGGTCTAAGATCTGTCAGGACAAATTATGTGGAGATGGAGGAGCCAAGTGTGGGATGCTTGAGCAACCGCTGTGCAATAGCCATGGTCTTGATAAGCCTCACGGATGAGATTTTGGTGGACTAGGGATTGTACTACTGAACTTGATTGCTGAAAATGTAAAAGCCACCAAGGGGTATTATTACCCCTTGATAAACCCAGCTACCCACGGTGGTCAATTACTAATGAACAGACTTCTTTCACCAATTAAAGCCACATGTTATCACTCAATTCCCAACATATTTAGTCTTTTTCTTTCAGTACTCCATCTCACTACTGTCTACCTAAACCTCTCCAGCTAAGATTTTGTTTGTCTTTACTTAAAAAACAGTCTTTCTGGGGCCTGGTCAGTGGGGCCCAAAAAATAAAACAAAATAAAAATGGTTTTTAAAATAAACAGTCTTTCACTAGAATGTTCTTTATATGAAAATCTTAAGCTCTACTTTTTTTTTTTTTTTGAGATATGGTCTCGCTCTGTGAACCTGCCAGAGTCCTGAGTGACCTTCATTTGTTCATTGTCCTTGTGCAGTTCTTCAATGTTCTTTGCAAATGGATTTCACTAAAGTGAGTTCTATTAAAGTCACTAGGTATAAATGCCTGTCCATCTTTGGAGGGACTTTGGGAGATGATCTTATACCAAATGAACATGTTACATGCCTGTTGATAGGAGGCCTGATGCTTTATTTTCTCTAGAAAAAACAGATATTTCAACATTGTAAATTCCATTAAGGCATCCTGCGCCCCACCTCCTGATCCTCCATCCCCCACCACGCACCACCAACAAGGTTTCGTTTCCCTAACCCCTCAATGGGGCAAAGAGACAATGTCCCAGACCTTTTTGGTAGGTAGTTGTCCAATTCTCTGTCCATTTTCTTCTGGGCAAAATGAGAGTAACTTAGCTTAAATTGAAAAAACATCGTCAGCCCTTGTATAAGGCATAAGTCCCTGAGTAATTTACATCATATTTCCTTTTTGGGCCTGGTAATTTCCAAAATCAGCAATAGGGAGTAAAGTACCTCTTTTGATGAATCTATCAACAGTTGTGTTTGCAAAATGAGGAAGTGATGTTGCTAACTTGCTAACTGTATTCTGGCAGATAATCTAATAGGGTGTAGTTTACTGTATTTCCTCTATTAAAGGAAAACAGGCAAATTTTTTCCTTGGAATTAAACATCTATATATTACCCTAAAATCCTCCTAGAAATTTAAAACTGCTGCTTTCTTGCTGATAACTTTCCCTCATTTACTTCCCAGCAATGGATGAGAAGTTTAAATCTTGTTTAAATCCACAGTGAACTTTTTATATGGTGAGGCTGGTTGGTAGGTATTAATGCAAAATCAGAGTTCTGTCCGAAGCCATGTAAGATGATTCTGGTATAAATATGGTAACTACAGGCCAGGTGCGGTGGCTTACACCTGTAATGCCAGCACTTTGGGAGGCCAAGGCGGGCAGATCACAAGGTCAGGAGATCGAGACCATCCTGGCTAACATGGTGAAACCCCATCTCTACTAAAAATACAAAAAATTAGCCGGGCGTGGTGGTGGGCACCTGTAGTCCCAGCTACTGGGGAGGCTGAGGCAAGAGAATGGCGTGAACCTGGGAGGTGGAGCTTGCAGTGAGCAGAGATTGTGCCACTGCACTCCAGCCTGGGTGACAGAGTGAGACTCCATCTCAAAAATACGGTAACTACAATGCCTACTGTGTTTTGCCATTAAGTTTTTTTCTTCTTGGAGACTTTGGAGAAAGATTAAAAGGCTTGGTGGTGTATGTGTGTCTTGAATGCCAGACTGAGAAGTTTATAGTAACAGGCTGGTGTGAGAGATGATGTGTGTTTAAGTGTTTGAGGATGAGCCTGGCATTTGGATATAAGGTAGTTTAGTTTAGAGAGCTCCAGTTGGGGCTGTTGGCATGGTTTTGATGTGGTGTGATGAGGACCTAGGAGTCTATGGCATATCTGAGGGCAACCTGGGATGCTGAGAGGTGAAACAGAGAAGATGCATGAAGTTGGGGATTTTATTTTAGTTTTTTGAGATGGGGTCTTTCAATACTAGAGTGTTCTTTATACTAAAAACTTTAAGCCCTCCAGGCCGGGTGTGGTGGCTCACAGCACTTTTGGGAGGCCCAAAAAGTGTGGTGGCTCACAGCACTTTTGGGAGGCCCAGATGAGCAGATCATTATGCCATCATTAGCTGGCATAATGACATGCGCCTGTACTCCTGGCTACTCAGGAGGCTGAGGCAGGAGGATCATTTGAATCTGGGAGGTGTACTCTCTACCTTAGTAGGCAGAGTACACTGTTATGAATTAAAAATATATGAGCTTCTGGATTATTACTTGGCCAGTGAACAAGTGGTATTCTATATCTGTTCAGAAACTTTTATAATTCCTTTAGAAGAGTCTCTGGAAGAGGTTTTAAGAGAAGAAAACACCATAGGAATGCTTTTATACATGTGTATGTTTGTATAAGCTTTAAGCCTCACTTAGATTCTCTCTGACCCACAGGATAGGTTAGTTTCTCTCACCAGGATGTGGAGGCTGTAGAGAGAAGTTGACGTCTCTGAATTTGGTTACCCTTGTCCAGCACAAGACAAGTGACACCATACTGTACTGGTTATATTTTATTATAGTGAAACCTATTAAATTTTTTAAAGCCCATTATGATAAAATCCCCTAGGGACAAACAAAATGGAATGTAATTCATTTTTCAACCAATAAATATTTATTGAGTCCTATAAACCTTCATGCCAGTCTCTGGGCAGAGCCCCTGGATATATTTTTTAATACCGGCTCTACTGAAATCTCAGTACGAATCTCCATATAAAGCAATTTCCATATAAAGCAATTCCATAAGTTTCTATATAAAGCAATTCAAGTAAAAAATAGTGAAATGCCAGCATGTCTCCTTAATTATGGTAAATATTTAATGTTTCCTTATAAAATAATTATATCCTTAACAGAAACAAAACTGTTGAAAGTGTGACAAACTAAATACCTGGATGACAATAATGTTTAAATATACACTTTAATAATTTAAGGTGATTTTTTTTTTTTACAAAAGTTTAAGGTGGTAATGAAATCATTGGAATCCCTGTTACCAAAGTGAATTTTAAAAATTACATTTTCCCTCTTGCAATCATGTTTGCAGCATAAAGGAGCAATAAATGGGGTGGGGGGGGTAAAGCTTGGGAACTCTTCTATGTTAGGCTCGAGTAGTCTAGGGCAATGTCTGATAAAGGAGGGGTTTGAATTTTGGTATAGAAGGCTTTCCAACACTGCACTATTTTAAAGAATAGCCCCGTGATATCAGTATTCGGTTATTTAACTAGGCACCAGGTACCAGATATAGAGAGATTGTGTAGAAGAATGAACACTGTTAACTACTCTTTCTTCTCCCCTTTTGCTGGATCTATCTATGGACAGGGTGCTGACCTCTAATTCACTGAAATAAAAGAGACATTGTTCTTGGAAATATTTATGAGGCATATCGCATCTTCTCCACACTATGGATAAGATGGACAGACATCTATACCTAGTGACATTAATAGACAGAACTCACTTTAGTGAAATCCATTTGCAAAGAACATTGAAGAACTGCACAAGGAGATGAAGAAACGAGGGTCACTCCCACCTCTGGCAGGCTAACAGGATTTCTCTGGGTATTCCCTGCATTCCCTATCATCCCTCAGGACATTCATGTTCTATGACCAGTTCCAAGTTGCCTCACGATGAAAATGAAACAATGGAGGCCTTTTCCCAACTCTTAGAAGGAAAAAAAAACTACATACATGTGACATATGCTCTTTTTCCCATTAATTTCTCCAAACCCTACCACATACCACCACATGGTCAAACAAGAACTCACGGCAACAGATAGTCACACACACACACACACACACACACACACACACACACATAATTTGTGTGTTTAAACAAAATTCTAGAAATATGACTCATTAAAATTTTTACATTATTAGAGCAAGGCATGGTGGCTCATGCCTATAATCCTAAAACTTTGGGAGGCCTAGGTGGGTGGATCACTTGAGGCCAGGAGTTCGAGACCAGCCTGGCCAACATGGTGAAACCTGGTCTCTACTAAAAATACAAAAATTAGCCAGGCATGGTGGTGTGTATCTGTAATCCTAGCTACTGGGGAGGCTGAGGAACAAGAATTGCTTTAACCCAGGAGGCGGAGGTTGCAGTGGGCCAAGATTGCACCACTGCACTCCAACCTGGGCAACACAGCAAGACTCCATCTCAAACAAAAAAAAGTTAACTTTTTTTTACATTATTCAATGTTAACATATGAAGACCTTCACTACTTACAATAGAAATATATCTTCTGCTTGTTAAGATAACAGAAACAGTGATAGCCCTCTCTCAGATGACAGAAACAGTCATAGCCCAATTTTGTGGCACTTGAAGCAAAGTGCATCTCGAAGGCTCCCTAAAAGATGTTCCCTTTGAGCAAGTTTAAGTATCACCCACTAGTCTCTACTTGAATCCCTCAGCCCACCCACATCACATTCTGCAGGAAGTGATGAAAAGTCAGGCAGTTTAAGTTATGTAAGGCCTGTGGACCCAGTGAGCCAAACTGCAAAATGTCCATCAATGAGCTCCACAACCTCCCCCGCCCCAACCCATTGCAGGAAAGTGTCTGGGGATGGGGCAGCCAAGAGTCAGTCACTGGAACATGTCTGATGCCATAAAATGCTACCCGTGATACCCAGCTCCCACGTTCTTTTCTTCTTGGTTCTGATCAATACACAGTAGCCTGCCTGTGATGGAGCAACTGGAGGAAACAGGTTCCACGTGTGGGAAGCCATGGGTTAAAAAGCAACTTGCCAAACTATGGGAAATATGCTAGTTGATGCTGAAGCCTTAATGCTTGACTCTAATGGGGTAGTAACTCCATTTTCTCATAAACATGCTAAGTAGATTTCTACTTTCTCAAGAAGCTAAATCCTTTTGTGGCTTTATGACTTACTCCTACAACCAAGAGCCTCTTAAGCTATTAAGAGTCAAGTGTCACAGCCTTAAAGACTTGCACTGTTCGCTAGTCTCAGGCATGCCCCCAGTCACAAATTCCTGCAAAATAAACCTTGGTTGGACAGATTGCAGAAAAACAAAAAGGAAAGAAAACATAAAACCCCATTATGGTTGACAAAGAAGCTGTACAAAGCTTAAAGAGATCAATAAAATGATATAGGGTCAGATTCTGAAAAAAAAGAACAGATTTGACTATATGGTCACCTCTGGGAACCCTCTGGACAAAATCAGGCCTTCCAGTTTGATTGCTAAGTGCCCGTGGTAGTAATTCAACCATTCCATCTCTCACACAAAATGCCTGAGCCCCAGAGCTCACTCTGGGGGAGTCCGACAATGGTACCACCCAGTTTATAAAGTAAAGAGACAAGCTGGCCAATTTGGCCCGAGGAAGAAAGCGTTTCCGTGTGACCGTTGCAGCCGGTGGGCCAGGGCAGTCAAGCGCTGCTCCACAAGGGTCCCCTATGACACTATTAAGGTATATTACCCTTTCCAAACATCTTTGCTTCAATAGATTCCAGTCCCTCTCTGCAATAAAATTGAGCATATTTCTATTTAAATTAACTGTCTCAATTTGAAAGCAATTTGATTTTATTTAATTCAAAGATTTCCCTAAATGCTATCAAAATAGCAACCAAAATTGGCTTTCAAATTCTTTAAGCAGTACCTAAGGACAGAAAGAATTTTTTACCTACTTCTTCTACTTTGATTTTTTTTTCTTTTTAAGAGACGGGGCCTTGCCCTGTCACTCAGGCTGTAGTACAGTAGCAAGATCATATCTCACTGCAGCCTCAACCTCCTAGGCTCAACTGATCCTCCTGCCTCAGCCTCCCCAGTAGCTAGGACTACAAGGACGCCACAATGTCTGGCTAATTTTTAAAAAACAATTTTGTAGAGATGGAGGTCTCGCTATGTTGTCCAGGCTGGTCCTGAACTCCTGGCCTCAAGTGATCCTCTCACCTGGGCCTCCCAAATACCTTAACTTTTTAAATGCTTCTCTTTACTTCTTTCAGGAATATTAACTTAATTTTTTAATGCAATATGCTTTTTTGCTTATGAAACTGTATGAATTGGTTTCTATTCAAACTGTTGAAAAATACGTAACTTTGGTAAGCATGAAAAAAGGCCACAGAATGAAAAATCTCTAAGATCCCTTACAGTTTCAAAATTCCTTTATCCTGCTAGATCCTTTTTAAAAGAATTTATCCAACTGTATAACATTCTGGAAAAGATAAAACTATGGAGAAAGAAAAAGGATCAGTGGTTGCCAGGGGTTAGGGGGTAAGGAGGGATGAGTAGGCAGAGCATGGAGGATTTTCAGGGCAGTGAAACTACTCTGTATGGCCCTGTGATGGTGGATACATGTCATTATACATTTGTCAAAACCCACCGAATGTACAACAAGAGTGAACCCTGTCAACTATGGACTTTGGGTGATGATGTGTCAATGCAGGTTCATCGATGGTAACAAATGCACCACTCTAGTGGGGACGTTCACAGTGGGAGAGGCTGGTTGTGGGGACAGGGGGTATATGAAAGTCTCTGTACTTTCTGCTCAATTTTGCTGTGAACATAAAATTGTTCTAAAAATTAAAATGTATCTTTAAAAAAATGTATACCTTCTAGATGTTCTAAATAATATTATGTATCCTCCAACTGATAAAAAAAAAAATTGGGTAAAAGTATGAAGGAAGAGATTAATTCTCCTGCAGCCAGAAAAGAAAAGTGTAAGAAAAAGCTGCTGCACTGTAGGAGCTGCCTTGTGACGTCACAGAATACTTGGCAGAGAGGACGTGTGTTTCTGTTTGTTCTACTGATGAGCAAGAGAGGAACCAGCAACACTAGTCATCAGACATCAGCATTCTCTCCAAAGAACCGTTTTTAATGCTTTTGAACACTACACAGAAAAGCCAAACAAATCCATTCAACACACAGACAACCACACATCATTGTGAATTTTATATCTAGATCTTTTACCCTGTTTTTTGTAAAGTAACTGCTGACATATAATACCTATTTTCTATTTAGGATATCAGGGGACTTCTTAGATAATTCAGGAATTAGCAAACCAAAGCAGACATCCGCTGGGCGCGGTAGCTAGTGCCTATAATCCTAGCACTTTGGGAGGCCGAGGCGGGCATATCACTTGAGGTCACGAGTTCAAGACCAGCCTGGCCAGCATGGTGAAACCCTGTCCCTCCTAAAAATACAAAAATTAGCCATGTGTGGTGGCACACACCCATAGGCCCAGCTACTCGGGAGGCTGAGGCCAGAGAATCACTTGAACCCGTGAGGCAGAGGGTACAGTGAGCTGAGATCCCATCATTGCACTCCAGCCTGGGCGACAGAGTGAGATTCAGTCTCAAAAAAAAAAAAAAGACATCTGATGTACTCCCTCAAGACCAAAAATTGGAGATTTGCCCAAAAACCAGTTATAAAAGGAGGATCTGGGTCTTTAGATATGAGAAATTAGCTTTCAAATACCATGAGATTCTAAGCAAATGTTCAAATCCAGTGAGAAACACCATTACTTACATCCAGTTATTATTCAATCAGTTGTACAGAGTGTAATATAAGGAGAAACGCATAGAAACTTCATTCAATATATCTGAGAGGAAGACTTCATGGGTGGTAAATAAAGTTTCACAGATACTGGTGAGGATGCAGAGAAAAGGAAACTCCTATACACTGTTGATGGAATGTAAATTAATATAACCACTATGGAGAACAGTATGGCAATCTCTCAAAAAAAAAATATATAAATAACTTCTATATGACCTAGCAATCCCACTGTTGGGTATCAGTCCATAGGAAAAGAAACCACTATGTAACAGGCATAGCTGCACATGCAAGTTTATCACAGCACTATTCACAAGAGCGAAGTTATGGAATCTAAGTGTCCATCAATGGATGAACGGATAAAGAAAATGTGAGAGATATATATACACACACACGCGCGCGATATATATATACACATATATGCACATGTATGTATACACACACACACACACACACACACTCACACACACACCATGGAATACTATTCGGCCATTAAAAAGAATGAAATCATGTGTCATTTACAGCTACATGAATAAAACTGTAGGTCATAATGTTAAGTGAAATAAGCCAGGCACAGAAAGACAAATACCACATGTTCTCATTCGTATAAGGGAGCTAAAAAACTTGAAATCATGGACCCGGAGGATAGAACAACAGATACCAGAGACTGACAAGGATAAGTGGGTGGGAGGAGGATATGAAGAGAGGCTGGTTAATGGGTACTAACATACAGTTTAGATAGAAGAAATAAGTTGTAATATCTGGTAGCAGACTAGGGTAATTACACCTAGCAACAATATTTTGTATATTTCAAAGCAACTAGAAGAGAGGCTCTAAGTGATACCAACATATAGAAATGATAAATACTCAAAGTGGTGAATACCCCCAGATACCCTGGTTTGATCATTACACATCCTATGCATGTCTCACTCATATGGACCCCATAAATATGTAAAATATTATGTATTAGTCAAGAAAAAATACAAAAACCTCACAAACACTACTACATAATATTAGTATAACTTAAATTTAAAAGACTGATAATTCCAAGTGTTGACAATGATGTGGAGAAACTAACCCATATGTATTGTTGGGGGAGTGTGAAATGGTACGACCACTTTGAAAAACAGTTTGTCAGTTTCTTATATACATGCACTTATCCAGGTATTATACAAGAGAAACGAAAACTTATGTTTAAAGAAAAGACTTGCACATAATTATTCATAATGGATAAATGTGGGTACAACCCACATTTCCATCAACAGATGAGTGGATGAACAATTATGGTATAGTCAGACACTGGAACGCTACTTAGCAATAAGAAAGATTTTATCTCCTTATACACAAAACATGAATGAATCTCAATATCCTTATGCTCAGCAAAAGAAGCCAGAAACTAAAGAGGACAAACTATATGATACCATTTGTGTGAAATTCATCTGTAGTAACAGACAGCAGATCAGTATTTGTCTAGGAGGTAAAGTGGGGAAGACAAAGAAGCAGAAGAGAACTCTTTGGGGGTGATAGAATCATTCCATATCTTGATTATGGGGGTAATTACACAGGTAACTTTTGTCAAAACACATCTACATGTCATTAAAATGGATGCATGCCACTTTATGTAAACTATCCACAATATGGTCAATTTTTCTTTCTTTTTTTTTTTTTTTTTTTTTTTTGAGACAGAGTCTCTATCACCCAGACTGGAGTGCAGTGGTGTGATCTTGGCTCACGGCAACCTCCACCTCCTGGGTTCAAGCGATTCTCCTACCTCAGCCTCCCAAGTAGCTGGGATTACAGGTGCCCGCCACCACGCATGGCTAGTATTTGTATTTTTAGGAGAGACAGGGTTTCACCATGTTGGCCAGGTTGGTCTCGAACTCCTGACCTCAAGTGATCAGCCCACCTCAGCCTCCCAATAAAGTCAATTTTTCAAAAAGAAAAAATAAAATGAATAGGCGGGGCACTGTGGCTCATACCTATAATCCCAGGTTGTACTAATTTACATTCCCACCAACAGTGTAAAAGTGTTTCCTTTTCACCACATCCACACCAACATCTATTGTGTTTCAACTTTTTAATTACGGCCATTCTTGCAGGAATAAGGTGGTAACTCATTGTGGTTTTAATTTGCATTTCCCTGATGCTTAGTGATGTTGAGCATTTTTTCATGTTTGTGGGCTGTTTGTATATCTTCTTTTGAGAAATGTCTATTCACTTTTTGATGGGATTATTTTTTTTCTTGCTGATTCACTTGAGTGTCCTGGTGTCAAAGAAAGGACCAGTTGAAAACCAGGAGATTCGAAGTCAGAACTTTAACTCCTTTTGTATTACCCCAGCAATAAGCCATGTTCTCCACAATACGTGGGCTGATTTTAAACAGAAAGAAAGCCTTGTCAACAGATCAAGAAATTCATTCCAAATAAGCATGCTTTACTTTGCATGTATTATTAATAATTTACCAAATTTTACATTTGTTTTGATACATTGTTAATAATCATTGTAAACTCAATCCAGAAATTTATTTAACTCCTAGCATCTCAGGATCACATTTTTATTACAAAGTATCGTAAGATAATCAGTTTTTTTTGTTGTTGTTTGTTTGTTTGAGACGGAGTCTCAGTCCAGCCCAGCCTGGAGTGCAGTGGCGCGATCTTGGCTCACTGCAACCTCTGAAGTGTTTTTTTAATGTAGTACATTTGGGCCAGGCACAGCAGCTCACACCTGTAATCCCAACACTTTGGGAGGCCAAGGAGGGAGGATCCCTTGAGGCCAGGAGCTAACCTGGGCAACATAGGGAGACCCTGTCTGCACAAAAAACACAAAGATTTGCCAGGCATGCTGGTGTGCACCTGTAACCCTAGCTACTTAGGAGGCTGATGTGAGAGGATCACTTGAGCCCAGGAGTTCCAGGCTGCCGTAAGCTATAATCACACCACTGGACTCTAGGCTGAGTAACAGAGTGACACCCTGTCCCTAAAAAATAAGTAAGATGCGGCCAGGCACGGTGGCTCATGCCTGTAATCCCAGCACTTTGGGAGACCGAGGCAGGTGGATCACCTGAGGTCAGCAGTTCAAGACCAGCCTGGTCAACATGGTGAAATCCTGTCTCTACTCAAAACACAAACATTAGCTGGGCACAGTGGTGGGCCCCTGTAATCCCAGCTACTTGGGAGGCTGACGCAGGAGAATCACTTGAATCCAGGAGGCGGAAGTTGCAGTGAGTTGGGATCACGCCATTGCACTCCAGCCTGGGCAATAGAGCGAGACTCCATCTCAAAAAAATAAAGAAAGAAAACGTAAAATATTTGGATAAAAGTGTGGTAATTTACAGGCATGAGCCACCACACCCAGCCAAATTCTGCATAAGAAAGTGGAATAGAAGTATAAGCTCAAGGAGAAAAAGTAACAATGTAAAATTTCCAAAGCTTGCTCATGTATTTTTTTTTTTAACTATACTTAAGTTCTAGGGTACATGTGCGCAGTGTGCAGGTTTGATACATAGGTATACGTGTGCCATGTTGGCTTGCTGCACCCATCAACTTGCCATTTACATTAGGTATTTCTCCAAATGCTATCCCTCCCCCACCTCCCCACTCCCCCGACAGGTCCTGGTGTATGATGTTCCCTGCCCTATGTCCAAGTGATCTCATTGTTTAATTCCCACCTATGAGGGAGAACATGTGGTGTTTGGTTTTCTGTCCCTGTGATAGTTTGCTGAGAATGATGGTTTCCAGCTTCATCCATGTCCCTGCAAAGGACATGAACTCATCCTTTTTTATAGCTGCATAGTATTCCATTGTGCATATGTGCCACATTTTCTTAATCCAGTCTATCATTGATGGACATTTCGGTTGGTTTCAAGTCTTTGCTATTGTGAATAGTGCCGCAATAAACATATGTGTGCATGTGTCTTTATAGTAGCATGATTCATAATCCTTTGGGTATCTACCCAGTAATGGGATTGCTGGGTCAAATAGTATTTCTAGTTCTAGATTCTTGAGGGATCACCACACTGTCTTCCACAATGGTTGAACTAATTTACACTCCCAACAGTGTAAAAGCATTCCTATTTCTCCACATCCTCTCCAGCACGTGTTGTTTCCTGACTTTTTAATGATCACCATTCTAACTGGCACGAGATGGTATCTCATTGTGGTTTTGATTTGCATTTATCTGGTGACCAGTGATGATGTTGCTCATGTATTTTTCAAGTGAAGGTGGGACACTCAAATCACAATAGTGTTAAAATTCCATTCAACACATTTTAAACAATGATATAATGTTTTCATTTTTTAAAAAGTCAACATTTATATTATGCCAGGAATTACATCCTTTGTATCTTTCCAACTTTGTGATGAAAAGCATTAGATGTCAACTCCCCAAGAAATGTGCAAGGGAATACATCACTTACAAAAATCTTTTGGTGGTAGGGGTTGGGGGTAAAAAATGTTCCCATGAGTTACTTGTAAGCATCAGTAGATGGCCAGCCTGGCCATCCTCTCGGTCCACCCGGGGTCAGTGATGGAAATCACACTCTGCCTCCTTTGGGCCCTACTTAGCAAGATGCTTTAAACCAAGAGTCCACGTTAACAGTGACTTCCTGTGCAAGTCTTTAAAGAGCTGCCCCAGTTAAAGCCTGTCCAAAATCTCCAGAGTACAAAGAATGGCGAGTAAAACATTTCTTCCCGTACTGCTTCCTTGACTGGAAAAGTTGTCCCAGATCTGTTCACGTCATGACACACTAAGCCATCAGCCACACATTCTTGACTATGTATATTTAACAAGACACCAAGAAAAAAAATCCACCACACAAAAATTAGCAATATTTTATATAACCAATCCTTTTACTAGGGTTATTTACATAACCAAAAATTAATCACTTCCTGTCCTTCCTCTGTTCATGGTAAAGATCCCAGGAGGAGGAAGAGAAGGTAGATAAAGTAGATAAAAGAAGGGAAGGATGGTGAAGGAAAAAACACAGCAGCGGAGACTCCCACTATATCATTCACTTATTCAGTAGTCACTGCTAATCTACTACTGCTGAGTTAACCAGAGTCTTGGATACTAAAAAGTTGGGGTACAAACATTTTCCCCTAGAAGTGAAGAGCAATTCAGCGGCTTAGCTCCAACCATCCCAAGTCACACACTAACCAAGGGGCTAAAAATGGACTGAAACCAGAAGTGAGAGGCTCAATGAAGAAACTTGCCCCACTCCACGTAAGAAGGAAAACGAAAGGGTTCATTACACACATTTGCATTTAGATACATCTAAAGATTAGGCAGTGCTGTGACAAATGTTCCCTTCAGATGGCCAATTTTAAATACGTCTCACAAAATCCTAAAAAAAGAAAATAAAGCATATTAAAGAGGAATTTTGGGGGCGAGGGCATGGGAAAGCCTTAGTATTTCAGAATTATTACCAGTCACAAGTGTTTTCAAATAAGAATGAAGTTCCACGGTCTTCTGTGTATCACAAAGATCTTTACCCACAGGGGAACGATGAGGCAATATCCTTATGGCCTTGCACACAATGGGCTCCTTCTTCTAGACCAGCTTAGAAGTGGGTGATCCATTCTAATCTGGATAATGTAGATGATACGATACTAGAACCACATGATAATTACCCAGGCGGCAGCCTTCAGCATTCTATCACAGGGTGTTTATACAGCATTTTAGGCTGTATCCTAAATATAACTGTAGAAATGACACGTGATTTTATAAGTGCTATTTAAGAACAGGATAGGCAAATGAAATGCACCTTAGACTGAGCCAGAAAAAATAAGAGCTCTACCTCCACTAACAATCAACAAGCTAAGTAACAGCCACTGGCCTCGGTTTCTCCCTATGAAAATGGGGACTCTAATGTTCATCTCCTGTCTTCCCCAGACAATCTATATTGTTCAGAAAACGCTGGAGGTCCCAGATAGCTTAGGTACTCAGTCACTGTCCATGTTTTCTAAAGTTGTACACTACATTAATTTCTTTACAAATCTTTTAAACAAGTTTCTTTAGTCTTAATTCTTTCTCTCTGAAGGATAGAGAAAAGGAGGTCAGTCAACACGTGTCATCTTTCATATAAAAGTTAGTTTCATTTCTGAGAAAAGTGAACCTTTATATGAAAGATGACGTGCTGACTGACCTCCTTTCTGGCCTCACTAACCAGTTCAGGGTGCCCATCTTCATCCAAGATCAAAAGGAACTCCAGGCCTAGGAGGAGTTTCATAATAACTCAAATGACTCTGGAAGTACAAGAGCAAGAGTCAGATGCTCTTTATAATTCTAATGAAATGAACACTGGAAACCACACACACACATACTTTCATTCTCTCTCTCTCTGCACCCCCGCCGCCCCAATACACACACAAACTTAAAACCCACACAGAAATTACCAGACTTAGCTTCAGAGAGAACCTTCTAGAATAATGAGCAATATTAGATAAGTAGACAGTTTTAAGATTTATTTTTAATTGTATAATTTTCATTTATAATACTTGACCTTTAAACTGTGTTTGCTTAAAATTAGCCTTCTACAAAATTAAGGCCATTTCCATCCCCATATTAATCTAGAGTCTCTATGTGGGGAATAGAATATATTAAGATTTCTGTTTTGCTCTCAAATATAAGAAATAAGTATCTCTCTTCCCCCATCTTGGCTCTTTGAGTGCATCAAAAGTACATATTAACTGTTTCTGAGTCCACATCTGGAGTTTAAAAATCCTATAGAAAAGGCAAGTGATTTAAAATATCAACATATGGCTTCCTTCTCCACAGTGATTCCTAGAGAGAGGGGAAAAAAAGTTGAGTACAAACAAACTATTGTTTTAAGGAGGATTGTTTTTAATTGAAAGCATACCAAAAAAGCTAACTAAGCTTCTACTTTCTCCTGGAGAAAATAATAAAAGCAAGAATTCCCATCTCGATCTAATTAAATCTAGATCAAAGTGCAACTTAGGTAACACTAGGACTGTAAGAGTGTAGCACTCGATTTCTGAAGAGGATGGCCCCAAGTCTGCCCTTGAGTTAGAGCAAGAGGTTGGCAAATTTTTCCTGCAAAAGGCCAGATAGTAAATATTTTCAGCTTTGCTGACCCTATAGTCTTTGCCACAACTACTCAACTCTGCTGTTGTAGCGCCCATAGACAAGATGTAAACAAATAATACAACTATATTTATGGAAAAAGAAATTTGAATTTTGTTTAATTTTTATGTGTTGCAAAGTATTATTTTTTGACCCTTTTCAATCACTTAATATAAAAACTATCCTTGGCTCACAGGCCATTTAAAGCAGGCAGCAGACCAGATGTGTACTGTGGACAGTAGTCTGCAACCCCTGGGTTAAAACTATAGAAGACTGGAGCAGCTACAAGAATACACTCTAAAACAATGTCCTCATTTCTTAAAGAAAACTGAGGCCCAAGGAGGTGTAATGACTGGCCAGGATCTCACAGCCAATTCATGGCAGGAATGGAGTTAAGAAAAATACCATTCAGCCTCTGGAAGAGCTGGTTGAAAAGGTAAAAGCAAGGCCAGGCATGGTAGCTTGCTCATTCCTATAATTCCAGCACTTTGGGAGGCTGAGGTGGGCAGATCCCTTGAGTCCAGGAGTTCAAGAGCAGACTGGGCAACATGGTGAAACCCTGTCCCTACAAAAAATGAGCCGGGTGGCATGGAGGCACGTGCCTGTAGTCCCAGCTACTCAGGAGGCTGAAGTGGGAGGATCACCTGAGCCCAGGAGGTCGAGCTATGATGGCACCACTGCACCAGCCTAGGTGGCAGATTAAGACCCTGTCTCAAAAAAAAAAAAAAGAAGAAGAAGAAGAAGAAGAAGAAGAAGAAATAAAAAGAAAAGGTAAAGCAGTAATGAAGAAATGTCCTGCTTTAGTTCAACTCACCAGGACAGGCAGTGAGGTACTTAAAACCAGAGATGTTGCAGGAACCTAGTTACTAGTCATAGAAGCTCCTAATACCTGACTTCCCACTGTATAAAATAATTTGTTATCTGCCTGTCACCTACACTCATTCTGAAGGTCCTATATCAGCCACTAGGACCCTTTGAGGGGCCATATTACCTGTCAGCCTGATTCTTTTCAGCCTTCTGAGTGATACAGCTCTGGTTGGTTTTTTTTTTGTTTTTGGTTTTGGTTTTTTTGAGACGGAGTCTCACTCTGTCGCCCAGGCTGGAGTGCAGTGGCGCGATGTCGGCTCACTGCAAGCTCCACCTCCCAGGTTCACGCCATTCTCCTGCCTCAGCCTCCCATATAGCCGGGGCTACAAGTGCCCACCACCACACCAGGCTAATTTGTTTTTGTATTTTTAGTAGAGGCGGGGTTTCACCATGTTGGTTGTTTCTTTTGCACTGTAAGTAACAACCTCCACTTTTGTTAGTCCAATCCTAGAACTCCCAAGATGTAAGTGTCAATGTGGCTGAACAGCAAGGATCAATGTCAATTATTTCAAAGAGCAGAGGACAGCAGGTGACCAATTAAGCTTAAAGTTCAAGAGCATCTCCAACACTCACCTAAGAAACTAACAGTCAGTCTCCTTCCCACTCCTATTCCTTCTTCCCTCAAAAAAAAAAGTTTCTTAATGTTTTTCTCCTGTTTTTCCTTATTGCACCTTTTCTTATACCAATTCTCATTTTCATTTCCTGTGAATCATTTCATTTCCCTTTTTATTTTGCCCTACATCTCAACCAAGAATCAACTCAAATTGAAATGCTTTGTTAGAATTAAGATACATACACATATCCAATGATGTTTAAAGTATCTGCTCGTTAAATAGCATTCTGTAGTTTTAAAAGGGAAAAAGTCCCAAATTAAGTAACTTTTTACAATGTATCCTTCATCTAACTTTTTAAGTCACATTTTATCAGAGAAGTTTGTTTTCTACCCTGTTATAAATTCATTCAAGACTTGAAATTTTACACCAGTTTTTTTTAGACATTCTGCTGTGATGATTTTTTATGAAGATTACTCTATCAACTGTTTTGTTTTTACACACTTCCTCAAAAAGACACAGTTTTATACTTCTGTGAAGAGGAAGTGGCATTCTTATAAGTAATTTTCAAAGTTCTTTTTGACAACTTAAATCAAAAATGACTGCAAACTCCTCAGAATCTTTTCAACACAAATTGATCCTCCTAGATCTATCTAAACGTAAGATTCTTCGGTCAAATAAGCTAAGTCAATTGATTTGATGAAACCAAAATGAAACAAAAATGTACTTCCTAAAGCTGTAGGAACCAAAACACTACAATTCAAACCGAAGTATGGAAAATCCACACAAAAATAAAACAAACTCTTTCTACCAATGTTGTTTAAGCTAGAGAGAAAGAAGACTAGTTAAAAGATCATAAATCTAAAACAAAAACTAACTCCAATCATATTTTCATGAAGCTGAAATTGACCTTAGAAAACTGGTCTCTTTAATTGGACAAATGAGGAATCAGTCCAAGATTCAGAGACTATTTATTATAGAGTGCCAACCAAGAACCACTTGCTATACAAAGACTTTTCCCACTTGATTATCACAACTTCCCCATAAAGCAAGTATTATTTTACCCATCTTACAGTCAAGGAAAGTTGTGTCACAGGAAGAGGGACACAGCTTGTTAGGAGTAGTGCTGTGCACAAAGCCCAGGTCTCCAGACATCAACTTTAGTATTCTAACTATACAACTCACACGAAGCATTTTTGGAAATTGTTCAGTTAGATACCACAATATTTTAAAATATTATACGCAAAATACAGTACCCTGAAACCTTGATAGAAGACTCCTTGCTAAAAAGCAGAGCTACTTAAAAAGATTGTTTCTTCTTGGCTGCTACAAAAAGGAGCATTAGCAACTAAATATTGCAGTCATCTCATGAGTCCCAAGACCTAATTATACTGAGGCTCCAAAGTACCAAACCCTTAGTCACATGGCTTCTAAATTACTCATGACGGTATCATGTACTCAAGTCACAGCTGGCCACTTCTTATGCTTATGGTCTATTCTTAAATCTGGACTCTGTTAAGAAGGATATAGAAAGATTTTCACACTTGTAGAAATAAAGGAAGATATTTCAGCATGCCTGAAGCAATGGCGAAACCACTCAAGGCAACAACAAACACCCACTTCCTGCTGAGGTAAGAAGAGAGGCGTGGTAGCCAGGCCCATTAGAATTGACACCTTGTAACTGTTTGCTGCCTTTAAAAACTACACAGTATAATTAAAAACATCCTTTAAAACTCAATGTAAGAAAGTGATTTTTGGCAACTCTAATATCTCAATTCCCTTCCAAATATCTTACACCGGACAAGCCAAATCCAGGTCTTCCTAAAAGCACACAAGATGGGATTCTAAGACCAATGCTCAAATATCTGAATCAAGCTGTGGAGCCACTTAAACTAAGTAATAGACGTGTGGACCACACAACTAGCTCAGAAGCATATTTCCTTGGGCAGCAAAAACAGAAAAATCATGTGCTTTTATGGACAAACAGAAAGGATTCTAAGAACTTTACTGAAGGCATTCTAGCAAGTAAGAGTGGAGGCCTTCCGTGGGGCACAAAGGTGGCAGGAAGAAGTGAAAAGAAAAATAGTTTCTAAAAAGAATGTATCACTTAAATAGGTGCCCTAAGAAAATGCTAAAGTAGGTCAAGCATGCTGGCTCATGCCTGTAATCTCAGCACTTTGCAAAGCCGGGCAGATCACTTGATTCCAGGAGTTCGAGACCAGCCTGGGCAACGTGGTGAAACCCCATCTCTACTAAAAATACAAAAATTAGCCAGGTGTAGTGGCATGCACCTGTAGTCCCAGCTACTCAGGAGGCTGAGGTGGGAGACTCAACTGAGCCCCGGAAGTCAAGGCTGCAGTGAGCTATGATCACACCACTATACTCTAGCATGGGTGACAGAGTGAGATCCTGTTTCAAAAAAAAGAGAGAGAGAGAGAGAAAATGCTAGAGTTTCATAGTTTCTAGTTTTGTAAGAGGACTCTCTTTTTAAACATAACCACAATATCATATTCACACTTTAAATTATCAAATATCCAGTCAGTATTCAAATTTCCCCAATTATCTCAAAGAAGTGTGCTTTTTTAAGTTTGTTTAAATCAGAATCCAAATCTATTCACTGCAATTAGTCTGAATGTATCTTAATTGCCTTTTAATTTATGGATTTATATTTTCTCTCCAACTTTTTTTTTCCTCTTATAATTGATTTTTCAAAGAAATGAGGTCTTTTTTTTTTTTTCTGTAGGCTTCCCATAGTCTGGATTTTGTAATTTCTTATTTAAAAAATATGTATAAGATTAAAAACAAGTCATCTCTAGTTCCAACAATCCCACTCCTGGGTATCTACCCACAGGAAAAGAAGTCATAAGAAAAAGATACTTGCACACGCATGTTTACAGCAGCACAATTCACAATTGCAAAAATACAGAACCAGCCCAAATGCCCATCAATCAATGAGTGGATAAAGAAAATGTGGTAGATACATACCAGGGAATACTACTCAGCTGTAAAAAGGAATGAAATAATGGCATTTGTAGCAACCTGAATGGAATTGGAGACCATTATTCTAAGTGAAATAACTCAGAAATGGAAAAACAAACATCATATGTTCTCACTCATTAGTAGGAGCTAAGCTATTAGGACAGAAAGGCATAAGAATGATACAATGGGCTTTGGGGAATCGGGGAAATGGTGAGAAAGGAGTGAGGGATAAAAGACTACACATTGGGTACAGTTCTTCAGTGATGATGGGTGCACCAAAATCTCAGAAATCACATTAAAGAACTTATTCATGTAACCAAACATCACCTGTTCCCCAAAAACCTAAGGAAATAATTTTTTAAGAAGGAAAAAAAAAAGTCATCTTTAAACCTACTACATTATTCGATCAATGGCCTACATCACCAAACCATCTAGGTCCTTTCAATGAAGTCCTTGCTACTCCAAAATACATGTTTGTTCACAAAATACTGCCATGGTACCTCATGCAACATTCTGTTCAAGCCAGGGGTATCATGGACACAGAAGCGCCCATAAGGCAACACCTTACTTTAATGCTTCAATACTTTTTGGAACAGAGTAAATACAAATTAATTTGAAAAGGTCATGTGCAACAAATGGAAACAATGAGTTTTGCTTAGGCACAAATTCATCCATTCAAGTTTTCCAGCAGAGGGCATGTAGTACCTCTCAAAGAACTCAACTGAGAAAAATGTGTTAATATGCAAACACCTCTCCTATCCAGTTTGCAAATTGGATATTTCCTTACCTCCTCTTCCTACCTAACATGAACCCTATGACTCAGTAAATTTAGTCACCAGGTTACCTGAGAGGTACACAACACATCACTCACCTAGGTTCCACCCACATCTGCTGCCTGGATCATTCCTTTCCTTAAGTACCACTTAGACTCCCTCCAGCTCCCTTCTTAATGACTCTGCCCATCTCTGACTCCTGAAGTCCCTAATCAATACCCTCTAAGCATAGTCTAAACCTGCACTATACCTGGATTGATAACTGTTTAATATGCCACATGAATTCAATAAACGTTAAAGAGGGCCTTTCATGTGCAAGGCATTCAATATCATCTAACTAGACTGCGAGCTCCATGGAGAAAATGGCCTCTTGTGATACTGCACCTATTTCAAGAATCCTAATGTGGGATGGCTAAGAATGTGCACTTTGGGGTTGCCCAGATGTGACTCCCAGAGTCATGCGACCCTCAAAAAAATTACTCGACCTGTCAGTTTTCATTTTTCTTCCTTTTTTTTTTTTTTTTTTTTTTGACAGAGTTTCACTCTTGTCGCCCAGGCTGGAATGCAATGGCACAATCTTGGCTCACTGCAATCTCCGCCTCCCAGGTTCAAGCGATTCTCCTGCCTCAGCCTCCCAAGTAGCTGGGATTACAAGCGCCTGCCACCATGCCTGACTAATTTTTGTATTTTTAGTAGAGATGGGGTTTCACCATCTCTAGCCATCTCTCTGGCCAGGCTGGTCTCTAACTACTGACCTCAGGTGATCCACCTTCCTCAGCCTCCCAAAGGATTACAGGCATGAGCCACCGTGCCAGCCTCATTTTCCTCATCTTTAAAATGAAATGATAGCCATCCTCTCATAAAAATATTAGGATTAAATCATGTAAAGTATGATTCTTGTCTCCTTGTTCCCAATTCTTTCTGTCTGGTTTCTATTTTATTGTGCCTGTTCTTACCTGTCTTTCCCTTTTGTGGAGAAGGGGAGAGCAGAGAGCCCCAGCAGAGCTATGCTGTATCATTGCTATGTAGATGGAGCTCATTAAACACTCCTTGATCACTTGAATACATAAGAGATCCACTCCCACAACATTTAGGGTCAATATTTCCTGTCCCCTAGTGTCACCTTGATACTTCCCCTGAAAAGAAATGGAACTGAGAATTACGTACAATGCTAACCATCCTTACAACCAAAAGCACAGTTTAAAAAGAGGGAAAATATAACCAGAAAATAGGACAATATGTGATCTTTTATCTTTTCATAGGGCAGAAAATTTTCTCTTAATTTTGTTTGAATGGAAGTTTGACATCCCAGCGTAAAATGAAAGCTGTTTATAGAAGTGTTTCTCTTTTGTTTGTTTGAGCACTTTATGAGTAAAAACATTTGAACATGTACATCTACAGACACATATACATATTTATATTCATTCACTTAACAAATATTTATTGAGCATTTACGATGCGCCTTACCCTGTTCTAAGTGCTGAAGATACAGCAGTGAATGAACCAAACTAACAAAATAATCTTTGTCCTGTTGTCTATATCTTAACCACACGTAAGTTTGGGGTTTTTAAATGGGGGGAGTAAAATATATGGTATGAGGGATTTGCACGGTGGAGGAAAATAAAGAAAGGCAGACAAGAAATGTGGAGTAGGCATTTTAAACAGTGTGGTCAGAAAGGGACTCACTGAGAAGGTAACATCTGAGGAAAGACCTGAAAGAGGTAAAGGCGAGCCATGCAGATATCTAGGGAGGAGCTGCACAGGGAGCAGGAACAGCAAGGGTCCCCAGGCAGGAGCGCAGCTGGCATGTTCACTAAACAGGAGGAGGCCAGTGGGGCTGGAGCCAAGGAGCCAGGAAGAGATGGACAGCAGACAAGGCTGGACAGGTGAGTGGAGGAGCTCAGTGCAGAAGTCACTCTAATGACCTCAGCTTTCACCTGGGTGAAACTGGAAGTTTTTGAGCAGGAGTGACAAGTTCTGAGTTCCATCACTCTGAGAGCTACATTGAGAGTAAAGTGTAGAGGCCAAGGTCAGATGGAGGAAGACCAGTCAGAGGCTGCTGTAATAACCCAAGTGGTGATTTGGCCAGGTGGCAGACACTGAAAAATACAGCCAAAAAGATGACATGGTACTAGCAAAGAAGATGTACTAAAACTACATAAAAATTAAAAGTTTAAAAGAATGATTTAAAAAAATACGAATTCTAATATTCTCTTTCCCAAACTCCAACTCAATAAAGCATTGTGTTCATCCTTGGGGTGTATGCCACACCTACTTTTGGAGGTCACTGTTTAACAATAATTGGTTGGTTGATTTGCCCCGGCTGACCTGAACGTCCGCCTGGCTTTCTGTCTTCTGACTTCTCTTACGCTCACTTTCCTTTTTCCTTATCTTGCCAGTCTTAGAAACCAAAACAAGTCTCCACAGAGACTAACCTTACAGAGGCTGGTGATTACATGTAGGAATTTTCTTCCTTTCTTGAGAAAGTCTATGGTCACCATGTCAACTGCACCCAACTCTGGGCCAACCCTTGAGAAATAAACTTGTTAGATGTACATGTTATTTGGGTTCAACAAAACAGGATTTTGCCTGGGAACACCCAAGGTATTTGCTAAAGCAGCACCTCTGAAGAAGGCTAAGGTGGGCCTCAGCTCACAAGAGACAAGCGTGGGCTCTGTAAGGATTGCTCCCTTTAGCCTGTAAGAAGTTCAAGAGGATTCTTCAAGGACCACATTGAGAACAGCCCCAGGGGTTCTGTGTCCCCACAGCCAGGCTCCTGGAGATCCCAGAAGATAACCTTCTTGGGGAAAGGACTCCTCACCCTTAGACAAAAAGGATGTGTTTACCAAACCTGGAAAATTTTAAAGCTGCCACCAACACACTTGGGAGAAAATCAGAAGTTCATAAAAGGCAGATACTTTTTGAAATGAGATTCCACAAGGTGAGAAAAGACTGACATTGAAATATGTGAGGAGCTATCTTAGAATGTTAGAGCTTGGAAGAATTTAGAGAATTTTCTGCCTGTTCCCATTTTGACAAAGAAACGAAGGCCAGGATTTACCCCAAACCATACAACTGTTAAAAGAACCATGAGTAGAATCCACGTCTTCTGATTCCCAATCTGGTGTTATTTTTAAAACAAACGAAAGCAAAACAAAATTTTTAAAATAAAAAAAGCAAAACTTTTAGAGAGGTTAGAATTGTGATTAATTTCCATATCTAGGCTCGAACAGATGTTTCCACAAGTCTCTCTAATTTTACTAAGAGCTCTGAAAGTTCTCTTAGGGGAAAATGGTCTTCTGATATAAAAGATATCCTAGAAAGTTACGCTTGGATGCTTAAGACTCCCCGGGATGGGAGCAAGGGGACTCTAAGCAAACAAAAAGCAAGAAATGCAAACAATTATTGACTTAGTAATCCCTGAAACAGCCCAAAGGTGGACTATATATTTATTTGCTTAGCTCACTTTATAGAATACTAGATAAATTTTAAGTTTTCAAAAGACGAGGCAAGTGAAAAGATCCTTAAAAATTATGAATATCATAATTACAAGCTGGATTCATGAATCATTAACTTCAACCTCTTAGGCTACCAACATATTTACAAACATAAACACTGATAAGGGCAAATACCTGCACTCCCAACCTCTGAAAGCAGCCAGAGCTAAATAATATGTTTTGTTAAAAGGTTAAAAAGGAGTAATCTATAAAGTGGGTAATCTTAGGCGCAGTGGCTCATGCCTGTAATCCCAGCACTTTGGGAGGCCAAGGCGGGCAGATCACATGAGACCAGGAGTCTGAGACCAGCCTGGCCAACATGGTGAAACCCCATCACTACTAAAAATACAAAAATTAGTCGGGCATAGTGGCGCACGCCTATAATCCCAGCTACATGGGAGTCTGAGGCACAAGAATTGCTTGAACCCTGGGAGACGGTCGGCGGGGGTTGCAATGAGCCCAGACTGCACCACTACACTCCAGTCTGGGCAACAGAGCGAGACTCTGTCTCAAAAAAAATAAAAATACAGAACAAATAAAATGGGTAATCTTAGATTATCTATGAATTGAAATAGGGTGGAGAATAGGAATTAGTCCTAAGTCACTGATATTGGTTAAAATCCTTCTCTGGAACCTGAAGCTGTTTGACTTTGTTACCTGGAAAGCCTTATTAGAGCTCATCTGCAAATACACCCTTCATAGCCACATTTGTAAGAAAGACTATAACACAAACCATGTGAAGAGCGTCGGTCTCCATTACAGGCACCAAGTCACAGAAGGGAGAGGGCAGAGCTGAGGCACCATAAAGGCCTCCAGTCCAACCACTTCATTTTACAAAGAGAAACCTGAAGCCTACAGAGGTTAACATTCTTCCCAAGAGTTGGCTAATATACAACATATGTCACTTCTCCCTTCCCGTATACCCATAGCAAACACTGGTAATCAATCACGCTTTCTCAGATCCTTGACTGCCAAGAGTCAGAATGTTTCTATCAGATTACACCTGCAACCCCTGGGCAGCTCAGAACTGAGGTGTGAGATAGAAGGTGTTTCCCAACTCTGCACAAAGTCATAAAACAATCTTTGTAATACCCGCACCACTGTAGACTCAAAAGAGAGTGAGTAGTCTGCTAGTCAAACTAGTTTACTGTCACTGTCAAGCCTGTGGTGAGCAAACACGGAATCTATGTGTATATATGATGACCACATATCTAGGCTTACCCAGGACAGTCCTGGCTCACATCTGTTTGTGGCTTCATGTTGCGTAGTATCACCTATGATTCTCAAAAGGATAAAAATGATATAGTCATTCTAGTTCTAAGCAGTTCCTAATCATTCACAAACATTTATAAATGTTGTTTGTTTCACACATGATGCATCAGGAAAAAAAAAAAAAAAAAAAAAACCACTTAACCAATCACCAGTTTTATCATACAAAGGGGCTTTCAAATAATACTAAACCCAACTAGTTTTCAAGAGGGACTCAGGGACCACTGTCCAAGCCCATCTTTTTTATATATTGAGCTTCAATATGAAATTTCTTTGGGGGAAAAAAGGAGTGTCACAGCTTAAACAAGTTTGGAAACCACAGAATTATCAGATCTCTGTAGCTCTGCCTGTTTTTACATTATTTCATGTTATACTTTAGCCTATAAAAATTCACATTATCTTGTAGAAATACAAATCTTTTTAAAGAATCTTTCATTCCTGTTTCTGGTACAATTTGTGCCTTTTTATTTTATATTTACTCTCTGTTTAAAGCAAAAGAGGAAGTAAAAAGTTGAAATCTTAAAAAAAAGAAAGAAAGAAAAGAAAAAGAAAAAAGCTGGTTCCATCAATCCAGAGCTAGAGCTTATGTGCTAGTGCTGGCTAAAGAGCCAATCATATATCTAAGAGAAGAATAAGTTTATTTGGAAAAGTCACTGGTGTAGAGAACACAGATATCAGTTATGTGCACAAGTAATGATATTATCACATGGAAAGTTTAAAAAATTTACCTGACTACCCAGACAGAAGACTAGAAGGAGACATCCCAAAATGGCAAGAATAGTTATCTCTGAGTATAGAGGCTTCAGATGGTTTTAAAAATTTTTGGTTTTGCTCCTCTAGTTTTCTGATTTTCCTATAATGACTGCAGTTCATTTGTTTTATATATATACATACATATATGAAAAAAGTCACTGAACTACCAACACATCATTCACCGGGGTGGAGAGGTGGAGAGGCTAATGGGAAAAGCCAGATATAAGCCAGGCAGGGGCAGAGGCCTCAAAGCAGCTCCTTACTCTGTACAGAAATGGGTCTGGCCCAAGAGGCAGAAGGAGTTCAGGGAACGCTGCTCATCCAATGGCTTCTCTGTAAACAAGAGCAGGCACCCATTAATCCTACGGCTGCACTGCCCTTTCAACTATGAAAAGTATAGCCTTGTGGTCAGAGCTCCACCTGTGCAATCAGACTGCCAGGATAGGACAACGTGCTAGATCACTTATTGGGTGTGTGACCCTAAACAGGTCAATTAGCCTCTCCATTCCTGTTTTCTCATCCATAAAATAGGAATCACGCCACCACCTACCTCCTAGTGTGGCTATGAGGATTAAGACATGACTCACTGCAAAGGCCCAGTATACAATAAGAGCACAATAAATGTATGACATGATTAGGTCTCTGCCATGAAACACCAGCTTCAAGTGCACTCTCAAAAGCATGTGATTGGGTCCCGAAACAACCAGAAAAGGCTCTAAATAAAGCCTTTCTTTTCCCTTCTTCTCTGCTGACGACAGGACTACAGCATGGTGTCTGCTTTAAGACCAGTGCTCTAGGGAGTGATGGAAGAACAAGGGCAGCCCAATAAAATGTGTAACACGTCCCAAGGCCCCGCACTATGGGCTAGAAATCCTGCTCCCAAAGTTACACAGGATTTCTAGTCTCTTGCCACTACCACCGCTGCCAGGCACTGCCTTTGGCAAGAAGGTAGGTGACTCAAGTGTGAACTAGGACTTGGCAAGGGAACACCAAAACAGAAGGCCTCCAGGCAGGAAGCTCCAAAAGGGCCACCTGCTGAAACAGTTTGTCTACAGGCAGCCTCCGAGATGAAAGTAGTGCTATCATTAACAAATGCAGGTAAGAATAGTGGACATTTTAAACATGCAACAGAACTTACCATCCTAGCTTCGTAACTCTGAAAATAAATTTTGGGTAGAGACCCAGGCTGAAGATACGACCATACACTTAAAATGACTACAGGGACTTTAACTATATGACATAAAGAACAACCTAAAAAAGTCAATATCAAATCATTTTCAAAAAGACTTCATGGCTATCTTTGAGTCAAAATGCCTTAGATCTTCATGTAATAAAATTTTCTTTCCCAAACTTAAAATTATCTCACTTTACCAAAAATATAAAACTCCTAATGTCCACATACAAGGAAATAATTACATTATTATATTAATGACATATTTGAGTGTGTTCTATGTTACATAGGGTGACCAGTTCCTCCTAGTTTGCCTGGAATTTTCCCAGTTTTAGCCCCATATGCTGGGACACCAATCTGCACAAACCAGGATGGTTAGTGCCCCCTAAGACTGCAAGAAAAATGATGTGTGTCCGCTGAAGAAGAAAACAGAAGGAACACAGTTACAAAAGTTACAAATGCAGAAGTGCTAAATGCCAAGTTCGTTTGTTTGTAGTGATAGCTCCAGTTCCTTTTTTACAGTGAAAAAAAAAAAAGACTAAAAATCACACTGGTCTCTCCCTTTTTCTTTTTACTCTTCTAAAAAAAAAAAAAAAGAGTTGGGAAAAAACATTTTCCTTCTCTTGTAAGATTGAGAGGTCACTGCAGGATTGACTGCTGAAATAGTGTCTGCTTCACCTAGCAAGCTCCTACACCCAGCTTTAGCTGGACAGAAAATGTCATCATCTGTCTCCCCTGACTTTGGCCACATTTAAAGACAAATCCACACAATTTGTGTTTCAGGTTATCGACAGCAAGAGTGTGTCCTCAAACAAAAAATCCAAGAGGCCTAGCAAAAAATCAAGATTCACTTCACAAATAGGGTATTTAACAGATGAGGTGCTGGGCACAGTGGCTCACACCTGTAATCCCAGCACTTTGGGAGGCTGAGGCAGGTGGATTGTTTGAACCCAAGAGTCTGAGACTATCCTGGGCAACATGGTGAAACCCTGTGTCTACAAGAAATACAAAAATTAGCCAGGTGTGGTGGCTCATGCGCCCATAGTCCCAGCTGCTGGGGAGGCGGAGGTGGGAGGATCGTTTGAGCCTGGCAGGCCAAGGCTGCAGTGAGCCATGATGATACTATTGAGTCAGAGTGAGACCCTGACTCAAAAAAAAAAAAAAAAAAAAATTGGGGAGGGAGAAATTAAGAAGTGGTTGTTTTACTAGAAGCTGAATGGAGAGCAAGGCACTCCTGCACAAACTCTAAGGCAGGGATTCCAAGCAGGCAGCTCCCTACCCACAATGATGGAGCAAAACTCTTCTAGTAGTGGTCTAAGCAAATGGTTTTAAAAGTTAATCTGTGAGGTTAAGAACTGACTTCTAAGAATTGAGTCTCAAACAGAAAAGGTAAGACTATATAAGGCAAGAAAGACCACACACTTACTTCCTGGACCTAAAGCTACACAGAAACCATCGTTGCTCACCACCAACTCCACCCAGGCCACTTCCCCACCCCATCTCTTTCTGACTTTGCCCCAAGATAGACTGGCCATTTTCAGAAGTTCTTGAATCTTAAAATGCCTTAGGTTCTTTTTATGTATCTGGAGATACAACCAAATAAAGGTTGTGAGACTCTTCCTTTCTCTCCATACTCATAATGGTTTATTGGGGGAAGAAAGGAAATATACTTGGAAACATTTTTTTTTGAGGCAGAGTCTCACTCTGTCGCCCAGGCTGGAGTGCAGTGGCACCATCTCGGCTCATTGCAAGCTCCACCTCCCGAGTTCATGCCATTCTCCTGCCTCAGCCTCCCGAGTAGCTGGGACTACAGGCATCCGCCACCACGCCCGGCTAATTTTTTGTATTTTTAGTAGAGACGGGGTTTCACCGTGTTAGCCAGCATGGTCTCCATCTCCTGACCTCGTGATCCGCCGGCCTTGGCCTCCCAAAGTGCTGGGATTACAGGCGTGAGCCACCGCGCTCGGCTGGAAACATTTTAGAAGGCAACATCTTTGAAATTCCTGCTCTGATAAGCCCTGAAGAATAACTTCCTTTCTTTCTAAGACCAAGTCACTAGGGTTGATCTTGATCTGGAAGAGATGTGTTCTTGTAACGCTTTCAACACATCCAGTGAGATGATGGAGCTTTCCTATGCCAACTCTAGCATAAAGTACAAGCGCCTGGAAGGCAGGAGACAGGAGCTAGTCCCAGTCCTGCAGGCCTGTAGCTGGCACTCTTTGAGGAAGACTTGCTTCACTTCTCCAGATCTGTTTTGTCATTTAGAGAATGAAGGGTTTGGGCTAGATCATCCTTAGAGTCCTTACAACTCTAAACTTCCATGTGATGTTCTTTCTTATACGTGATAACAACAATACCTATTAGAACCATTCTTTGTACTTTGAAGATCTAGGGATTAACAGACAAGTACAGCAACGTGTACTAGCAAAGATGACAGGCCCAAGACACGCTAAAACTATAAGATTTAAAATAAGCAAATGTCTAACAGTTGGCAAAGTATGTGACCAAAAGGTGAAGGAAATCCTGATATCAACTTACACTTTTAAATGCTCTGGAACCAGTGAGAACAAATACATTCATCACAAGTACCAGCTGCTCTTCCTACTAAATTTAACAATAACGTGAACTTTAACTCAGTGATTTCCCCATCACCAACCCCGCCAAACACCTGTAAATATTTAGGGGAAACAAGCTAAAAAAAAAAAAAAAAAATGGAATCTACAAGGCGGGAGAACAAATCATTGCAAATCATTGTGGTGACGGACTGCATTTCAGCTGCAAGATGTTCTGACTGGATACTAACTGGAGAACGCAAGGCAGCAGATGCAACCCATGGATAAGTCTGAGGTATTTAATACCAAGGGCTGGCACGTCTGACCCTGTGGTCAAAGTCAAGATTGCCTCTCTACCTACCAGGACCCCAAAACAAAGTTCCTTTCACTATCGATGAATAAACGGGGGTGGGGGTGGGGGTGGCAAGCCGTTTCCTTTTTTCGTGAAAAGAGCTGCAAAGAGTTTTGTCATGCAACTTGGTTTGGTAACTGTTAGTGGCAATGTAAGAGCAACAGAGTCCGCGAAGGTGGCTGTTACCATTCCACAGACCTGCGGCAAGGACTGTCAATCCGATTCAGCAAATAACCCCACCTCTCCAAGCCAGGACTCCAGAGCTGCCCTGTGTGGTATCTCAGCAAAGAAAGCCAACAAAGCTGGTGGACACAGGCAGACCGTAGCCCACCGCCTGTGAGTGGAGACTCCCAGCCGACTTGACCTCCTCCTCGGAGGGACCGGCCCGATCTGAAAGGGCGGTCTCCAAGGGTCCCCATCCCGCACCACGCACACAGCCTGGGGCAACTAAAGAGGAAGTCGGATGTCACATCCAACGGATAAAGACAGCCCCGCCACACAAGAGCCGCATTCTGGGCAGGACTCCTGCTAGGCTTGGGAAGGGGTCCCAGTCTGCGATCCTTTCTCCCTCTACGTGCAGCGTCCTCCTCCCGGGGGCGCCGGCCGGTGGCGCCCACTCAACGCGGCGCGGTGGGAGTCCCGGGAGCACCCCAAGCCCCGGCCCCCTCCCCGGCTCCGCCGGGCCCGCGGCCGCCGCACTCGCGCACCCCGCGACCCAGCTGCCCGGCGCCCGCGGGCCCTGCCCCAGACTCGGGCACGCAGTTCCGACGGCCCAGGGCGGGGACGGCGCCGCCGAGGGGAGCTGCCGCCGCGGGCTCTCGGAGGCACCGGCGGCCGCGCACACTCCTCCCCTTCGCCGTGAGTAAACAGCTCGCGGGCGCGCTCCAGCCGCGCCCCCATCCCCCCGCCGGGCTCCGCGCCGCCCTGCGCCCGCGCGTCCCGCCCGCCGGCGCCGCCGCCCCCTACCTGGTCGGTGAGTTTGAGCACTGCCATTCTTCCGCTCCTTCGCGCGCACACACATGCAGGTCCCCGGCCCGCAGATGTCACGCCGGGAGCCGGGGAAGCGGAAGGAATTGCCAGGGGAAGGGAAAAAAATCTGGCTCCCGAATTTGACAGCCCTCCCCCTGCTCCTCCTCCGCCGCCACCTCCTCCCGCCGAGAGGCTGACACTGGCTAGTGGGGTTTGCAGCCGAGCCCGCCCGCCTTTCCACAGGAAGTACCGGCTGCTGCCAGCCGGGCCGCCACTGACATCACCGCGCGCTGGCTTGCTCGCCGCCCGCCGCCTGGGCCGACGCTGCCTCCTGCCGCCCGCAGCCGCGCCGCGCAGCCCGGCCCCCGGCGCTGCCCCCGCGCCCGCACCGGGACGCCGCCTGCCTTCCGCACCTGCACGCGGCGCCCCGCCCGGCCGGCCCCGGACCCCTGGTGGATCGCGGGCCTCCCTGATGGGTCTGACACACACGGGTGGGGAAGCCCGCGGGGACACACCCCGAGGGGGCAGGAAAGGCTGTCACTCACACCCCGTCCACTTTAACCGGGGAGACGGGGTCACGCCCCCTTCCCCTAACCCAGAATCAGATGGTGGCAGCGCCCCGACGATCCCACCTCGCCAGGGACTGCAATTCCGATGCTCTCTTTGTTTAATGCCAGGAGGCAGTGGATTCTTTAGAGGGTGTTTCTCAAACATTTATGGGTGGAGGGAACCGAAACTCTGACCCTTCCACCTTGTTCTCCAGCCATCTTCCAGCTAAACACACAAACACACACACACACACGTGCACACACACATACTATTGTTAAATTCGAACACCCTGGGTTTGGTTTTGCTGGTGGGGGTGGAGTGGAGTTCCTGGAGAAGCAAAGCAGTCCTAAATCACCAAGTTGATGGGGCTTTTGGGTGTTCCCACCAGTCCTTACTGATTTCTACAAAACCCCAAGTTACCAAGCTCTTCAGTAAATAGATGACAGCTGTCAAACACCATGGACTGCAGACACAACGGTCATATTCGTAAGCATAGTAACTGTTGATAGTTCTGGAATTTGGAGCAAACACTTATTCATTGAACAGCTATGTACTGAGTCCCTACCTTGTTAGGCACTGGCTAGGCACGGGAATAAACAGCATAAATAAGATAACCTGCTCTCAGAAGATGCCAATATAAACCACATAGTCTCTGCTAATGAATGTAATTACAAACTGAGATAAGGGATCTCAAGGGAAAACATGCTTCTGAAGTGAACCCACAACAAAGGAATCAGACCAGACTGGTGGGTTGAGGGCAGGCTTCCCTGAGAAAGTGACAGGAGTTGAGATCTGGAGGAGGCAGAATGAAGTAAGCAAGTGGAGAGGAAGTGCTCCCAGGCAGCCCCGTGTGCCCCTGGCAGGCCATAGAGCAAACCTGTAGGGCAGCATTGAACAGCTTTGAAGAGCAAACTAGAGCTACAGAATTCTTTGGTCAAGACCAAACATCTACCTCTCCTGTATATTCACAAACCAAATGTCCAGTCTTCCTCCCTACTCTTAGAACCTCCCCCAAAGGTTGCACGTGAGACAGGAGAGAAAGGAGCATTAATATCCTCACATTTACCATGCAGCCACTCTGGTTGTCAAAGCAGCTAAATCCCAAATGTACCTTTATTAGTCCTATAGATTATAATTCAGATCATGCAGACAAGAAGAACCAGGGAACCTTGTTCCTGGCTTCCACTCCTCTATTATCAATGTTGCATGGAAACAAACAAAAAAATTCTTTACAAGGCCTTTCTCAGACATACAACAGATTGTTTATGTTGCATCTATGAGTCAGTTCTTCACTGCTGTTATTTGTATGTCTATTTACTGAACATCCTGCATGGCTTTGTAAGTAAACTGAATAGGACCCTGCATTCTCTACTAAAATAGAGCCATCTTTCAGAAGAGTGATAACATATGACTTAATCTGGAAGATTCACTCAAGATCCAATTTGATTCATCGCAGACATGCCTGCACCTAAGTTCCTGGGGCCAATGTGGGGAGGCAGCAGTTCTCCGCCCAATCAGATCATCATCTTCTTTTTGTAACTGGTATTTTTAACACTCCCCTTACTATCCTGAAAAGTAATTTGTGGATAATATTACCTACCTATACAAATTAAAAAAAGAAAAAAACCCAGCAACAATATATTGTCCTAATTGTACAATAAAGGAAAAATTAAAGGAAAGTAATTTATAATGAATATGTATTTCAGTAGGTAAATGGTACAACACAACTCTCTTTGTCTTCTAACAAAACGAAGCAGTAAGATGCTTCCACCTCTATGGAGAGGCTTTGTGAATGAGAATTACAAATGCAGACAGATGTGAATACATAGTGTTAGCAATTCAAATATCAAGATCGGTGTTGTCATAGGTGATATGACTTTGTGAAAGGTTGAACAACTCGTGGCCAAGTTTCAAATAAAATAGGGAGCAGAGGATTTGGCAAAATTTATTGATATGACTACATTTATCAGAAGGTCTGCTTTTAATGTGTTAGCCAGTACTCTGACAGTGATTCAAACAGTTTGTTTACTTCATTAAATGAGACTCAGACTCAGCGGGGGACTATATTCGGTGAGCTTGAGATGCCAGAATGCCGCTGGTATAATGTAGAGAAAGAAATCCAAAGGTTTGTGGAGATGGGAATGTTGGAATAATTTTATCATGTATAATCTGTACAACTAACCCCTACATATTCCTGGAGAGCCAGATGATGATCTTTATACTGAAGCATTGAAAAATACAGGCCGGACACCATGGCTCACGCCTGTAATCCCAGTACTTTGGGAGACTGAGGCAGGTGGATCACCTGAGGTCAGGAATTCGAGACCAGCCTGGCCAACATGGTGAAACCCTGTCTCTACTAAAAATACAAAAAATTAGCCAGGTGTGGTAGCACGCACCTGTAGTCCCAGCTACTCGGGAGGCTGAGTCAGGAGAATCACTTGAACCCAGGAGGCAGAGGTTGAAGTGAGCCGAGGTCATGCCATTGCATTCCAGCCTGGGCAATAAAGCAAGACTCTGTCAAGCAAGAAGGAAGGAAGGAAGAAATGAAGGAAGGAAGGAAGGAAGGAAGGAAGGAAGGAAGGAAGGAAGGAAGGGAGGGAGGGAGGGAGGGAGGGAGGGAGGGAGGGAGGGAGAGGGGGAGGGAAGAAAGAAAGACATTTGAGAGAGAATATCAGAAAAACTCTCTAGTCGCTGGATATGATGGTGGGAGATGCTTTCATTGAGATGGCTCCTTGATTTTTATATTTGTGGGATCCTGCGACAGCAATGGCCAAGAGGTAGCACTTAGCTGGCAGAGACAAGGTGGGCACGTTTACTGTAATGGACAGCAGAGACAAAGTAGCACTTAAAGGTCTTAACCTACAGGTATATCTGCCAGTGCCCTAGGTTGTCCTAGGAATGAAATAGACGGGCAGACTTTGGAAATAGCCGTTGATCTTTACAACAGACAAAACTCTAGGTCTGCCGCCTGAAAGCTCCCTTGAGCCATCAAAATGAAATTATCTTTCATTCAGTTTCCATACCTAAATGAGTTCACAGACACAGAGCTCCTTGATTAAAAGGGAAGCTGGTTCCCTTCAGGAGGGTCTTGCAGCATTGTCATAAATATATACTACAAATCCTCATCCAAGCCTTATCCAAAGGAATCTGATGTCTTTTTCTAGGCTGAGCGAGTACTGGGTAAAAAGGAAATACCCAGACATTTGAGGGATCACTGACACTGCTTCTGAATTAATGCTAATTCCTGAGAATTGCAAACACCACTGGATCCACCAATCGAAATGGGGATCTATGGTAGGTGATAAATGAAATTTTTTAACCAAGTACAAATCAGTGTGGATCCAGTAGCTCTGCACACCCAAACTATAGTTATCTCCTCAACTCTTAATTAGAATAGACATACTCAGTAACTAACAGAATCCCAACATCACTTCTCTGACCCACATAGTAAAGTTTATTATGGTAAGACAGGCCAAATGGAAGCCTCTGGAATTTCCTCTTGATACCAGAATAGAAAACCAAAAACAGTGCTCAATCCCTGGAAATATGTAGAAATTACTACCACCAGAAAAGATGTAGAGGATACCGGAATGATAATACTGTCACATCCCCATTTAACTCACCTGTTTGGCCTATGCAAAAGATCTTAGAGAATAACTATGATTTGTTATTAAGTTGTAAACTTAATCAAATGGTAATGTCAGTTGCAGCTGCTATTCTGTATATGCTGTCTTTACTGCAACAAAGCAACACAGCCCTAGGCACCTGGTGTGCACTATTGATATCGCAAATGCTTTTTATCTATTTCAATTTTCACCAAAAGTTGTTTTCTTGTATATGGCAAGGCCAACAGTACACCTTTACAGTCTTCTGTAGGGGATGTAAACACTCCCACTCGCTGGCATAATGTCATCTGCACAGGTCTTGATCACTATGTTAAAGACATCGAACTGATTGGTCCTGATACACAGGAAGTAACAAATAGTTTAGCTGACTTAACAACACACATGTGAGCCAGAGATTGGGTATAAACCCCAAGAAAATTCATCACCTTAGTGAAGTTTCTGGAGGTCCAGTGGTCTAGAAAACACCAGGATATTCTCTCCAAGGTAAAAGACAAAAAATTACTTCACCTTTTACCATCTACCACTAAGAAAAGAGACACAATACTTTCTGGGTATCTTTGGATTTTAGAGGCAATACGTACCACATCTGAGTGTGATACTGTGACCCATTTATACAGCAACCCATAAGGCTGGAATTTTTTATTAGGAGTAAGGGGAGAAGAAATATCTGTAGCAGGATTTGATGACCCAGAGGAATCCAATGATACTTAAAGTGTCTGTGGCAAATAAGGATGCTATATAGAGCCTCTGGTGAACCTTGATTAGATCTACAATTCCTTAGTTGTAAAGCAAGCCATGCCCTCTTCTGCAGATAACAATTTTCTATTTGAGGAATGGTCTCTAGCTTGCTAAGTGAATTTGAATGACTGGCCATGAGACAATCAAGTGACTGCAAGCTCAGCTGCCCATTATGAACTGAGTGTTATCTGATCCACCAATCCATAAGACGGGACATACACAAGAGTAATTCCTCATCAAATGGAAATGGTTTGTAAGAGACTGAGCTTAAGCAGGTCCAGAAAGCACAAGTTGCCTTAGCCGGTGGCTCAGATTCCTTTGATACTTACTCCTAGTGCCTCCTTATCTTCAACTTTATGGGGAATTTCTTAAGACTAGTTAACTATTTACAGACAGTTCTCCTAAATATACGGGCACAAGCTGGAAGTGGTCTACTCCAGCATCACAATCTCAATAAGGAATGCCCCCTGATGACAGTACTAAAGGGAAATTTTCTCAGTGCAAGAAATTTCCAGCAGTGCACCTAGTCTCTACTTTGTCTGGATTGAGAGAGATGGTCAGAGGTATAGATCTACACTCATTCACAGGCAATTATTGATGGTTTTGCTGAATGGTCAGCAACTTGGAAAGACAAGGTGGTCTGGGAAAGAGGTTTGTGGGTGCACCTTTCAGAATGGGCACAAAGTGTGAGGAATTTGTGTGCCATGTGAATGCTCACCATAGAGCATCTACTCTGAGAAGGCTTTCAGTAATTAGGTGAGTGACACATTCGGTGGAGTGGGCCTCTTTCTCCACCTACTGCAGTGCTTGCTCAAAGTCGCCATGGAGTCAGGAATAAAGACTATCCTTGGGCTTCACATCTTAGGCTTCTCTGCAGTAAGGCTGATATCTGACAACATCAGAAATCACACATTGAGAAGCACCATTTCCAAGGGAGACTAGTCAGCCACGTGGTAGCAAATTGGTTATATTGGAACCCTTCCTTTACGGAGGAAACAGTTACTTGTCTTCACTAAAGTAGACACATATTGTGGATATCAATTTGTTTTCTTTTGCTTGCTTGCTTGCTTTTTTTTTTTTCTGAGGTAGAGTCTTGCTCTGTTGCCCAGGCTGGAGTGCAGTGGCATGATCTCAGCTCACTGTAATCTCTGCCTCCCAGGTTCAAGCGATTCTCTTGCCTCAGCATTCTGCATAGCTGGGATCACAGGAGTGCGCCAACACGCCCAGCTAATTTTTGTACTTTTAGTACAGACAGCGTTTCATCATGTTGACCAGGCTGGTCTCAAACCCCTGGCCTCAAGTGATCCACCCACCTCAGCCTCCCAAAGTGCTGGGATTATAGGTGTGAGCCTCCATGCCCGGCTGATGTGGATTTGTGCCCAGCGAGTGTTTCTTTTCTTTTTGGAGATAGAGTCTTGCTCTGTTGCCCAGGTTGGAGTGCAGTGGCATGATCTCGGTTCACTGCAACCTCCACCTCCTGGGTTCAAGTGATTCTCCTGCCTCAGCCTCCAAAGTAGCTGGGACTACAGGCATGCGCCACCACGTCTGGCTAATTTTTGCATTTTTAGTAAAGACGGGGTTTCACCATGTTGGCCAGGCTGGTCTTGGAACTCCTGACCTTAGGTAATCTGCCTGCCTCGGCCTCCCAAAGTGCTGGAATTCCAGGCATAAGCCACCACGCCCGGCCCAGAGAGTGTTTCTGACAGAACTACCATCCATGACTTATGTTGTATCTTATTCACCGTTATATAGTCTACACAATATTACTTCTTTCTGAGGAACTCATGGCAAAAGAAATGCAGCAATGGACTCATGCAAATTGAATTTTCCAGTCTTATCTATACCTCGTCTGCCAGAAGCAGCTGACCTGGAAGGATGATGGAGTTCTACTGAAGACTGAGTTCCGGCACCAGTTGGGAAATAGCACACTAAAATAGTGAAGTTACCTCTCGGAGGATACAGAAAATGCTTTGAGTCAGGAGTCAGTACATAGTACTGCTTCCCCCAAAATACAAGGTCCAAGAATCAAGGGTGGGGCTGGGAGGGAGAAGGGAGTGGTGGTTGTAGTAGAAGTGGTTCTTCTCATCATTACCCCCAATAATCTGCTCATCCAGTGTTTGCTTCCAGTGCCTGTAACTTTGAGCTCTGCTGGTTTGGGGGTGTTACTTCCCAAGAGAGGGTTCCCACCAGGGATCACAATTATGGTTTCATTGAATTGGAAGCTAAGACTGGGATGTGTCCACTTTCGGTTCCACATGCTATGGAAACAACAGGCAAAGCTGGGGTTCCTCTCTGGGTGGGGTTACTGATTCCCATTAACAAGAGGAAACTGGTTTGCTACAACACAGTGGGAACAGGGAGGACGATGGGGACAGGAAGGACAATGAAGGACAATGTTCTGGATTTTCTGTGGTACCTCTTAGCACTTCCATATCCTATAGTAAAAGTTGATGGAAGCTACTATAATTTTTTAAAAGGATTAAAAAATGGATTCAGACCCTTCAGGAATGAAGACATGAAGAGAAGAAAAGGGCCCCTCTTCCAAACTTTGAGTTCTAATAACTAACCTTTTCCCATTGTCCCCAGCCCTACTGGTGATAGCTGCTTCTTAAAGGTACTGTATCTGTGCTCCCTTTTTGCTTTTTCAGTCCTCTAACACCTATTTAAACAATTCCCCCTATTAAATGGGACTATTTAAGCAATTCCCCATATTAACCCTTTTTTTGTTTAGAAACAAAAGTATAGCTGCCTGGGTGCGGTGGCTCGTAGTTGTAATCCCAGCACTTTGGGAGGCCGAAGAGGGCGGATCACCTGAGGTCAGGAGTTCAAGACCAGTCTGGCTAACATGGTGAAACCCTGTATCTACCAAAAATACAAAAAAAAAAAAAAAAAAAAAAAAATTAGCTGAGCATGGTGGTGTGCGCCTGTAATCCCAGCTACTAGGGAAGCTGAGGCAGGAGAATCGCTTGAACCCAGGAGGTGGAGGTTGCGGTGAGCTGAAATCGCACCGTTGCACTCCGGCCCGGGCAACAAGAGCGAAACTCTGTCTCAACAACAACAACAAAAAGTATCGCTCACTGCCTGCACTCATTTAATATTTTACATAAACACGCTCTTTGAGGTTGAAGCAAATCTGATTTTCAATGTGAAAATAAAATCTAAAAACTGTTCTTGGAGTTATTGCTAAATAGAACTAACATCAAAATCATCTATTTCAGAAAAATCGGATATCATCAAGTGACTCTTCAGCCAACAACTGTTCGAGAACGCTGTTAACATCATGTGTAGGAATGCTACATTTTCTAGAATTTGACATTTTCAGTGATCGAGAATTACTATATTTTGTAAATGGAAACGCCACTACTAGAAACAGAATGCTATAAATAGAATGACGTCTTTTGTTTGCAAGGTCGATATGTTAGAGCAATGCAAAAATAATAAAAGTGAGATATTTCATGGCAAAGTTATCTCAGGGTAAATACCGCATCCACAAAGTGCTGCTGACACATATTCTCGGGGCAAACAAGAAAATGTTATTTCTGTTAAAATAATGTAGGTTGGGCCGGGCACAGTGCTCACACTTGTAATCCCAGCACTTTGGGCGGCTGAAGCCGGCGGATCACTTGAGGTCAAGAGTTCAAAACCAGCCTGACCAACATGGTGAAACCCTGTCTCTACTGAAAATACAAAAATTAGCTGGATGTGGTGGCGGGTACCTGTAATCCCAGCTACTCAGGAGGCTGAGGCAGGAGAATCGTTTGAACCCGGGAGGTGGAGGTTGCAGGGTGCAGAGATCATGACACTGCACTCCAGCCTGGGTGACAGAGCAAGACTCCATCTCAAAAAATAATAGTAATGTAGTTTGTTTTCCCAACTAGATCCTGACTGATACCACAACATAGTTACATTCCTAGAATGAAAAAATCTAAACTAAAACATCGTGTTTATATTTAAAATGGGTTAAGTTCCAGGCTAAGATAATTGCAAACAGATTTTTACCTACATGAATATCCAGTGGGACATTTGAAAGACCACATTCCAGGACACCTACCATCTTTAATTTCTAATCAATAGATGCTTGAGCATTCCATTCTTTGTGACAACCAGATATGCTGTCTCAAATTTCAAAAATATTCCCTAAAGAGCAAGGCTGAGACCCACTGTACTATAGTGACCATAGCTACTCTACTAAATCTACCCAGTATACCATATCACATTTCGCTATGGTTGTTTTATTTACTTGATATATGCTTTTTTAAATTTTGTAAATATAAATGTACACATTATGTGTTTATCTGTATATCTGTGTTTGTATTTTATATGTTTATATAAAACATATGTATTAGTCCATTTTCATGCTGCTATAAAGGACTGCCCGAGACTGGGTAATTTATAAAGAAAAGAGGTTTAATTGACTCACAGGTCCACATGGCTAGGGAGGCCTCACAATCATGGCAGAAGACAAAAGAGGAGCAAAGTCATGTCTTACATGGTGGCAGGGAAGAGAGCTTGTGTAGGGGAACTCCCCTTTATAAAACCATCAGATCTCATGAGACTTATTCACTATCATGAGAACCGCATGGGAAAGACCCACCCCCATGACTGAATTACCTCCCACCAGCTCCCTCCCACGATAAGAGGGAATTATAAGAGCTACAATTTAAGATGAGATTTGGGTGGGGACACAGTCAAACCATATCAACATATAAACTTATGAATACACAGTATTTCACTGTCGTGGATGCTGTAGTGTGCCACCCAGTTCCCACATTCGGGACCAAAACCTTTATGCCCCCAGCTGCAGGGAGTGTTGCCTGCTGATAGCTTGAAGCTGATTCTTCCTTCAGGAATTACCCTCAGTCAAAAGCAACCATCTCACCTCATTACAAGCCCTCCCTTGGAACTATTCACATCCCATGAATGTGAGGGTACAAAGGCCCAGCCCCTTTTGCCTCAACTAAGGACATCTCCGAAAGCACATCTTAGCTCCAATATTCCCTCTGGGATCTGCTGGGGCCTGTGCTGCAAATGCATCACAGATCAACTTCTTCTACCCAGTCCTGCTCCTCTCATCCCCACCAGGGTTGTGCCTGAAAACATGCCCCAGTAAATAACCTGCACGCAATTCTCCATCTCAGAGACCGTTGCCTGGAGAACCCAACCCAATATAATTATATATTTTGGCTTCACACTGGTGGCTTAGATAGTTCATCCCTATTTGTAAATAAATCAGAACCATCTCCCTGACCTGGGTGCAAACCACAAGCAGAGGCAGATAATGATGATTACTGCATGAGGTTAAATCTTGATGCACGGAGACTTTTCTGTTTTGAAACTATTGTGCCCCTTGACTGAATGGCTAAGTTACAGAAGATCCACAGATGTCTTAGGGGTATCAAATGACCTTCACAAAACAAAACCAAGGGCCTATCAATCTAGGCTAAGGAAATTAGAACATTTCCTCAATGTAATTTTTATTAATGTATATCTGTAAACACTATTTATTTCTGCACCTACAGTGGTGCCTGGATTCTAAACAGTCATGGAGTTTAAGTTTGTAACATTGGTTTAATGACAACTTTTTAGAGAGCAGAAGAGGAAATTTTTCACTCCATGGAATGTCCCAGATTCTATGAGTCAGCACATGTAAAGCACACATAAGGGAACCTGGTACAAAGATGAATGTTAGCTGTTACATCTGTGATATTAAAATGTGAAAAGATGACACCTTAGAATTGAAGAAATATGGTTTTTTAAATCAATATTATAAAGTTACTTTTAGTGTTGATTTGTTGAAATTTATGATCTTTATCCCAGGGAATGCCTTCCTTGGCTCTCGATCTTTATTTTCCTTGACCTGCTAACAAACTTATAATCAGTATCATTCGATTAAGTATTTCATTGTTTTATTTCATCTATTGTTCATCTATTCTCTTTGTTTTATGGGTGTTAGCCTTCCATAATTTCTTTTTTTTTTTTTTTTTTTTTTGAGACAGAGTCTCGCTCTGTCGCCCGGGCTGGAGTGCAGTGGCCGGATCTCAGCTCACTGCAAGCTCCGCCTCCCGGGTTCACGCCATTCTCCTGTCTCAGCCTCCCGAGTAGCTGGGACTACAGGCGCCCGCCACCTCGCCCGGCTAATTTTTTTGTAGTTTTAGTAGAGACGGGGTTTCACCGTGTTAGCCAGGATGGTCTCGATCTCCCGACCTCGTGATCCGCCCATCTCGGCCTCCCAAAGTGCTGGGATTACAGGCTTGAGCCACCGCGCCCGGCCAGCCTTCCATAATTTCATATGCTTTGTTTTTTATATGTGTTGTTTCCCTCATTATAAACTTCTAATGGATACTAGACATGCCTTATACTTCTCTGCATAAATTCAATAAATAATGACAAACTGTTTGATTTTAAAAGCATGCAATTGAAGGCAATACTAGCTGGCAATTCTACTCAATATATACTAAGTTTTTCTGTGAATGCCTACTTGTAATCTCACCTCCTACAAAAAGTGTAAAAACCAACAACACAAAAAAAAATGTTGAGAAATAGAAAAAGTAGAAAGAGTAAGTTAGCCAGGCATGGTGGCTCACACTTATAATCCCAGCATTTTGGGAGGCTGAGGCAGGAGGATCGCTTGAGCTCAGGAACTTGAGACCAGACTGGGCAACATGGTAAGACCCCATCTTTACCAAAAATACAAAAATTAGCAGGGCTTGGCACAGTCCCAGCTACTTGGGAGGCTGAGGTGGGAGGATGATTTGAGCCCAATAGGTGGAGGCTGCAGTGAACTATGATCATGCCACTGCACTCCGGCATGGGCAACAGAACCAGACCCTGCCTTAAAAAAGAAAAAAAAAAAAGAAGTAAGTTATTACGATGATTTAGAAATGAAGTATTAATAAGTTTTTCCTGTGAGACATTGCTCAAATGAATATTTTGTTTGTTTTGCATTAAAACTTCTGCCTTTTACTGTGGTTTTAAAAATGTTATTCCTTTTATTTTTAACTTCTTCAGATAGTTGTCCTGGAAAAAATAAAACAATGGAAGGTGAGAAAGTAAGATTCACCATAGAATACAGAGGGATAACCGGGGGAGGAAAGAAGAGAAGCTGCAAATAAATGTAGATAAAAGCACCAAGCTCCTTTAAAAGAGAAAAAACCCTGACTGGGCATTTTAGCATGCAATTATGGTCTTTAAACTTCACTAGGACACTGCAGAGTCTCAGCAACCATTCTCAACGTTCCTGCAGAAAAATGATAGCCCAAATTCACATTTTATTTTATTTTATTTTATTTTACTTTATTTTTGAGACGAAGTCTCACTCTTGTCACCCAGGCTGGAATGCAGTGGTGCAGTCTCAGCTCACTGCAACCTCCACCTCCTGGGTTCAAGTGATTCTCCTGTCTCAGCTTCCCGAGTAGCTGGGATTACAGGTGTTCACCACCACGCCCAGCTAATTTTTGTATTTTTGGTAGAGACAGAGTTTCACCATGTTGGCCAGGCTGGTCTCAAACTCCTGTCCTCAAGTGATCTGCCCACCTCGGCCTCCCAAAGTGCTTGGATGACAGGCATGACCCACCTCAGCAGGCCCAAATTCACAAAATTTAAATGCCCCTCTTTCTTCTCCTTCACAGCCAAACTTCTCAAAATAAATGTCTCCTTTTTTTCTGATCTCCACTTCCTTACCTCCTCCACCACTCCACAGGGTGCCCCGAGCCTACTGTCCTGAAACCACAGTGACTCTGATCAGTTCCACACAGGTCCATGCTGATGACATTCTGTCTTAGATCCTCCATGTTTCTCCCGATCTCCAGTCCCACCCAGCTGCCTGCTTCTCTCTTGGATGTCTCAAAATCACCTCATACTCAGCCTGTCCAAAACAAAAATTAATAATCTTCCTCCTCCAGTGTTCCCCCACTCTCAGTAAATGACACCACCCTGGACCCAGGGTTGATCTAAGAACAAATGCTGGAGCTCACACTTGGTTCCTCTGTTTCCCGCTCACCTCTCACATCCTGCCAGTCACCGAGTCTTGTGAATCCATGTTCTTCAGATCTCTTAAATCTGTCCCTAACTCTGATCTTCCTGGACCTCGCTCCAGGCCACTCTCAATGTTTATCTACTGATTGGAAGGCTGATAAGCATTGGTTTCCCTGGATCTATTCTCCACAGTACAGGCAGAACAACCTTCTGAAAGGCAAGCCTGATCATGCCACAACCCCTCCAATGGCTTTCCATTGCCTTCAGCCTGTTTACAAACACCTCAGTATGTATGATGTTCAGAGTCCTCACACTCCCCACCCATCATTCTTCTTGCAGAGAAGCCACATTGCTCAACTCTGGAGGATGCCATTCCCAGCCTAGTCTGTGAATGAATGATGACTGCTGGAGTAGTGCAGTACACAGCTTGTGTGACTAAACAGGGCAACCTTGCCTCCTTGTCACACTTTATACACTGTGCTGAAAGCAGCTCCCCTGATGTATATTTCTTCTTCCTCTGAGCCTTTGCATATTGCTGTTTCCTGTTTATAGTTTCACTCCCCTCAATATCATTTTCATCTGGTTCATCTTCTTGTCCTTCAGATCTCAGTTTAGATATCACTAACCCCATGAATTTTCCTTTACTCACTTCACCTCCCAAGTTTGGATTAGGAGTATCCCTAAGGTTTATGTTTAGTGCCCTCTGCTTAACCCCTATTATTGTATTTATCCCTTGATCCTATAATTGCCTGATTACTTTTCTGTCTCCTCTTTTAGGGGCATGGACTGTGTTTAATCCACCTTGATGTTTCTAGCTCATTGTGTAGGATCTGGCACATAGTAGATACAGAGCAAATACTTTTGAGTGAATGTAACTTTGAGTAAATAATTTAATCTTCCCAAACCTTAGTTTATTACTAGTCAAATGAGGCTAAGGATGCCTGTCCTCAATACCATGGAGAATCATATAACAAAATGTATATGAAAATGCTTTGAAAAGTGGAAAGAAATACATAAATGAGAGAGGAGAGTGAACAGTCGGTATGGCATTATGATAATAAGAAAGTGACAAGGAATGAGATGATTTTCTGGAGAGACAAGCAAGAGAGACACGTTTCCACCCCATCATGTGTAAGACCTGATGCCTGTGCTGCTGAAGTGAGTGCGAATCCTGCATCTTATTTCTGAACTAGGATGAGAAGCCAGAATGTTTCAAAAGGTGGAAAATGAGGAATGTAGTAATCAAGCCACAATTTCAGCTTATTCATTGGTCACACAACCAGTGCTGTATATTAATTTATATATCATATACATAATATGTATCAATTTTGTCATACATATTAAGATATATATGTTATTAAGATCAAGTTTCCGATATTTGTTCTTTTTTAATTAATTAATTTTTGTAAAAAAAATCAAGTTGCTGAAAATGGTGAACGAGGGGCTCAGAGAGTCAAAGAAGAAACACAGCTCTTCTTCCTTGGACATCAATTGTATTTAATGATTCAGGGAATTAAGTCACTTGGTAGGTAACTTGAAGCAGTATTTTCATATTTACATAAGCAAACAGATATAGTATGGCATGGAGTGTAACATTTGCATACATCTTTTAAATCAACCTGAGACTCTACACATTTTGTGTTTGCACTGGACCTCTCCGCACTCTCTCTCTCCAATCCACCCCCTACCAAACCTTCACACTCCCAAGCTCTAGGAGTAGGTCTTTATTCACTTATGCTCTTCGAGGGCCTAGGAAAAGTTTAATAAGTGCTACTTTTAGAAGTTTGATGACCTTCTATGCTGCTGAAATGAAATAAAAACAGAAACCTGGCTCAGGAACCCTCACAAATGTGGCTGGTACATTTATATCAGGGACCAGGTTTATAGTTGATTATTAATTTGTGGGTCTATTTTTTGTTCCTAGCTTGCTCATTAAACTATTGAACAATTTTGTAAATATTGGTCACTGGTCCCCAGAAGAATCAAAAATTTCTAAATATAGAGGAATTAGTGCTAACTGTCCATAAGAAAATAATTCCTTTTGTTTTGTTTTGTTTTGTTTTTTTGAGACAGGGTCTCACTCTGTCACCCAGGCTGGAGTGCAGTGGTACAATCTCAGCTCACTGCAACCTCCACCTCCCATATTCAAGCGATTCTCCTGACTCAGCCTCCCAAATAGCTGAGACTACAGGAGCCCGCCATCAAGCCTGGCCATCAAGTCTAATTTTTGTATTTTTTTGTAGAGATGGGGTTTCACCATGTTGGCCAGGCTGGTCTTAACCTCCTGACCTCAAGTGATCCACTCACCTTGGCTTCCCAAAGTGCTGGGATTACAGGTATGAGCCACCCCACCTGGCCAGAAAAGAATTCTAAATTCAAAATCCCTTGCTGTTAGGACACAGTGGCATCATAATCTTTGTATATAACAGTCAACACATTATACCTAAAGGAAGGAGAGAAGGGAACTAACATTTATTGAGTCTCTACTATATGCCATCCACAGTGCTAGGTGCTGTAAATTCCTCACCACCTCTCTCTCACCCCCCCCAGACACAGTTAATCCTTTGTACAACGTCTATACCTGATAAAATCCACTTCGATTGGACTTTAAACAACAATGAGTTGTCTGTTTCCCACTCTAGTGTAGACTCTTGAAGGGCAAGGCTAATTTTAAATTCATCTTTTTATCCCAAACATACCCATACCTGATCACATAATACACCTTCAGTTAAAATTTTTATTAACTAAACAAAAGTTACCTCCACCAATGTACAGGACATTGTGAAGAAGCTAGTGCCTTCTTCATTCTCCAAAGTCAGCTGCTTATTCTAAATCATCTTATATAGCTCTGTCCATTAAGGAAATGTAGAATATAGCATTATGTCAGGTTTTTGCTATGTTTTCAGGGTCTTGGAATATTTCCAAGTATCTCTCCTGACCCCCAGCCAAAAAAAAAAAAAAATCATAGAATAAATCTATAACATACACTGCCATTGTTTGAATGTGTCTCCTTCAAACTTCATGTTGAAACTTAATTTCCATTGTAGCGGTATTAAGAGGCGGGGCTTTGTAGGAAGTGATTAAGTTGTGCAGGCTCTACCCTCATGAATGGATTGGTGCCTTGTAAAAGAGCTGGAAGGAACTAGTTTAGGCCTTTTCTTGCCCTTCAGCCTTCTGCCATGTGAGGACACAGTATCGCCCCTTCTGCCATGTGAGGATGCAACAAGAAGGCCCTCACCAAACATCAAATGCCTGCATCTTGCCCTTGGACTCCCCAGCTTCCAGAACTGCGAGAAATCAATTTCTATTGTTTACACATTACCCAGTCTCCAGTATTCTGTCCTAGCAACGCAAACAGACTAAAATATGTACCATACACACTTTTCGTTATCTTTACAAAGCACCTTTTTCAATAATATATTAGGTAATCTGTGAAATAATTTTTTTTTTTTGAGACCAAGTCTCTCTCTCTCGCCCAGGCTGGAGTACAATGGTGCGATCTCAGCTCACTGCAACCTCTGCCTCCTGGGTTCAAGCAATTCTCCTGTCTCAGCCTCCCGAGTAGCTGAGACTACAGGTGTGCGTCACCACGCTCGGCTAATTTTTGTATTTTTAGTAGAGACAGGGTTTCACCATATTGATCAGGCTGGTCTCGAACTCCTGACCTTAGGTGATCCACCCGTTTCGGCCTCTCAAAGTGCTGGGATTACAGACATGAGCCACTGCGCTTGGCCAAAATAAGTCTCTAAAGTAAATTATTAAGTGTAAATGTCCCCAGTTTCAGTGGCTTTAACCAATGACAGACAACAAGACCGAAATCACACTGCTTATAGAGGATTAAATATCCTCTGATTCTGAAATACCAAGTCTGAATTTCTGAGTCTGTAATCACAAGATGGCTTTTCTTCCTCCCCAAATTTAATGTAATCAAAACATGGAAATTTCTTCCTCTCATCACTGCACTTTAGAGTGTATAAGAAATGTGCACTGTATACATACACAGACACACACATGAGCATAGAAGAGGAAAAATAATTAGAAAGTAGGAGACTAGTCAACACTCTGATTTAGAACCAGCTCAAATTTATGATTTCAAAAGTTTTGAACCTAATCCAGCTCCTCTGAAATTCAAAGTTACCTGACATTTGGTATATTGTGACTTCCTGTTTTTGTAAAAGAACATTTTCAAAAATGGTTCAACAAGCTCTTTGGACAGTCTCTAACTCCTGTAATGCAAGATTTGGAACATTTGGTGGTAAGTGAATAAGGAACATATGCAATATATTTCTTAAGATGTGCATATTTTCTAAAACTCAGGGGGGAAAAATCCTTGGCCAAGTATATCTGTGGTTTCATTGAATACTTGAAAATTAGTTAATGACATTCAGAGACACAAAGATACAGCTGGGTTTTTCCATCCAGTCTGTGGAACACGTAGCTGTCAACCAGTGATGATAGAACCCATAGGAAAGCACCCTCAATTTCTGTAGAAACAGGAAAGAATTAAGATTTACTGTCTGGCACTTTGCGGTTGGATGTAGCATTTGCAAGGAAATTAAGAACAAAGCAAAAGAATCCCGAAATGTGCTTGCATCTTTCACATTTACTCTTTCTCTGCTGTGTAACTGCCAGTGCATGACCCTTGGTGAAAAATAAGCTGGCAAATATAAAATCCACCAAATAGTCTCTGGTAAGTCTTTAGGAGTACTGCAAGGTCTACAATAGATCTTACTGACATGCAAAAACTTTAAGTGAAAAAACTCTTAGAATGCTGCAGATAGGGATATGGAGCCCTAACTCCTAAAGCCCCAAGAGCCTAAAGTTACATTAACATTTAAACCCAAATATGTTCCTGGCTATGTGCTTCCTACCTCCACTCCAGACCCTAAGTGATGCTAGAAAGTCATAAGGGTGTCTCACAAGTGTTGAGGAATAAATCAACACTAGGAACTGCCACTGTCCCTCAGGGATTTGCTGGGTACCTACTGAGTCTGCTGAGCCTCTGCAACCCTTTGCCATCCCGTTGTCTTGCCACTGTTCTGCTGAAGCTCAGAGAGAAGATATTCTCTTCGTAACAGTCGTCAGTGCTGCCAAACCTGTAAAACACCTTTGATATGCTGAGTGACATCGCTAACCCTTCAGGCCACATAAGGCCAATGCTATGCACTGGTCCATGCAGAAATGTGGATACCATACCTTCTCCAGAGAATTCACACCTATTGCACGGGTCTGAAGCGATGGAGACCAAGCAGTATACTGTCCTCACACTTCCCTCTCTCTCGTCTCTGAATGTAGAAAAGATCTTGCAGACTTTCCTGTGGTGTACTGTGAATTGACACCACTTAACCAGTTTCAGCTCAGACACAGTCAGAAACATCCACTATAGTTATTGTCAAGAAGTTCATTTTAATCTGATAACTTTATGTGGTTGAATAGATGTCAAATTGCCAAAGGATGGAAGAGAAAGGAAATTAGAAAACCAGAAGAAAAATACAAATATATATTATTCGTTCTAATGATTTTTCATACTATAATACACAATGGTCAAAGAATCAAAAGAAAAGCATGCGATCTAATAGGTGTTCGATAGGTATCAGAAAAGCATTTGATAAACTCAGCATTCATTGATAATTAAGAAACAACTCTTAGAAAAATAGAAGAGAACAACTTCCTTAATTTGATATTTGGTATTTACCAAAAATTGAAAGCAAACCTGTTACTTCATGGTGAAAAGTTAGAAGAATTTTTTTAAAGTCAGGAACAAAGCTAGGAAGCCTTTTTTTGTTTTGTTTTGTTTTGTTTTGTTTTGTTTTGTTTTTTTTGAAACGGAGTTTCGCTCTTGTTGCCCAAGCTGGAGTGCAATGGTGCCATCTTGGCTCACTGCAACCTCTGCCTCCTGGGTTCAAGCGATTCTCCTGCCTCAGCCTCCCAAGTAGCTGTGATTACAGGTGCATGCCACCACACCTAGCTAATTTTTTTTTTTAATTTTTAGTAGAAACAGGGTTTCACTATGTTAGCCAGGCTGGTCTCAAACTCTTGAGCTCAGATGATCTGCCCTCCTTGGCTTCTCAAAGTGCTGGGATTACAGGCGTGAGCCACCACGCCTGGTCTGCTATCACTACTTCTACTCAACATTCCTCAAAAGAAGTAAGCTAGCATAAGGTCCGGAAAGGAAAAAACAAAAGTATCATTAATCATAGACAATATAATAGTTTACAAAACGATCTAAGAGAATTAACATGTAAGTCGTCAGCACTAGTGAGACAGTTCAACCCAGTTGCTCAATATAAGATACATATACAAAAATTACTGGTGCTACCATACTCCAGGTGGCAGGTGCTTTTTTTTTTTTTTTTTTTAACTATAAAGAATCAAAGAGCAAATAGTTTAGATTTTGCTGGCCATATGATCTCTATCTTAACCATTCAACTCTGCCATTGTAGTGCAAAAGCAGCCATAGACAATATGTAAACAAGTGGGCATGGCTGTGTTTCAATAACATCTTATTTGCAAAAACAGGGAGCAGGCTAGATTTGGCCCACAGTTTGCCATAGTTTGCAACTCCTGTTATACATCATTGATGAAAAATTAGATAACTTAATTTTTTGGTGTTTTATAATTTTTTATTGACTTATGCTAACCACTAAGGTTAGGGGATAGGAAACATACTTGAAAAAGAAAAGATACCATTTACTATAGCAACCTAAACTAGAAGGCACCTATGAATAAATCTAAAAAAATATATACAAAATCTATTTGGAGGAAATTATAAAACATTACTGCAAGACATTTAAAAAGATCTCAATAAGTAGAGATGGCTGAGTATGGTGGCTCAAGCCCATAATCCCAGCCCTTTGGGAGGCTGAGGTGGGTGCATCACCTGAGGTCAGGAGTTCAAGACCAGCCTGACCAACATGAAAAACCCCACCTCTACTAAAAATAGGCATGGTGGCACACAACTCTAATTTCAGCTACTCGGGATGCTGATGCAGGAGAATCGCTTGAATCTGGGAGGCAGAGGCTTCAGTAAGCCGAGATTATGCCACTGCACTTGAGCCTGGGAAGCAGAGCAAGACTGTCTCAAAAACAAAAACAAACAAACAAACAAAAAACAAGTAGAGAGGCATACCATCTTAGTGGATGAGAAAAGTCAAAGTTTTAAACATTTCAGTATACCCAAATCAAACTGTTAATCAATGTAATTCTAATAAAAATACCAACAGAGTTTTTCATGAAACTTGACAGACTGATTTCAAAATTTATGGACACTAAGAATAACCAAGACAATTATAAAGAAGAACAAAGCAGAGAGACATACCATACCAGAAGTCAAGATTTATTACAAAAGATTAGCAGCCAAGGCAATACAGCAATTGGCAGATAGTATAGAGGCCTCAGGAACAGACCTACTGTATTAGTCCATTTTCACACTTCTATAAAGAAATGCCAGAGACTTGGTAATTTATAAAGGAAAAGAGGTTTAGTTGACTCACAGTTCCACATGGCTGGGGAAACCTCAGGAAACTTACAATCATGGCAGAAGGTAAAGGGAAAGAAAGGACCTTCTTCACATGGCGGCAGGAGAGAGAAGTGCAAGCAAGAGAAATGCCAGATGTTTATAAAACCATTGGATCTCGTGATAACTCACTCACTATCACAGGAACAGCATGGAGGAAACCGTCCCCATGATCCAATCACCTCCCACAACTCCCTCCCTCGACACGTGGGAATTATGGGGATTACAATTCAAGATGAGATTTGGGTGGGGACACAGCCAAACCATCTCACCTACTCATATATGGGAACATCATATTTGACAAAGGTAGCATTGCAGATCAGTAGGAGTAAAGACTGACTATTCAATAAATGATGCTGGAAGAGTTGGTTTCATATGTTGTCACATCATATGGCTCCATATCACATTATGTGGTGTCAAATGAAGTTATATCCCTACCTCATAACACACACAAAAATTAATGTCAGCTTAATTAAATATCTAAGTAGAAAATCAAAACTTTAAAACAAGCTAGGCACAGTGGCTCACACCTGTAATCCCAGCACTTTGGGAGGCCAAGACAGGTGGATCACCTGAGGTCAAGAGATTGAGACAAGCCTGGCCAACATGGTGAAACCCTGTCTCTACTAAAAATACAAAAATTAGCTGGGTGTGGTGGTGCACACTTGTAATCCCAGTTACTCAGGAGGTTGAGGCAGGAGAATCACTTGAACCCAGGAGGCAGAGGTTGCAGTGAGCCAAGATCGCACCATTGCACTCCAGCCTGGGTGACAAGAGTGAGACTCCATCTCAAAAAAAAAAAAAAAACACTTCAAAACAAATCAGTGGACAATATAGGAAAATATCTTTAAGACTGTGAGAAAAGGAAGGACTTCTAAAACAAGACGCAAGAAGCCAAAAATACAAAGGAAAAAAATTAAAATATTTAATTACATTAAAACTGAAAATTTCAGTATATCAAAATATCATAATGTCAAAAGATAAACTATGTTAGTAAAAATATTTCCAAAACATATCACAAAGACTTAGTATCTAAAATAAACTACAAAAACTAGAAAAGAAACATAATCCAATAAAACAGTTTTTTTTAAACTGTAGTTGACCCATTAGGGTATCCTGAAATCAATTTCGTGGATTGTGGACTAGCATTTAATGAGATAAAACAGAATAGAATAGAAAATATCTGAACGCATTCCACATATTAAAGATAAATGTTACTTTGTGGAATTTTTATTTCAGGTCTATATCTATATGTTTGCATGCCTGTGTACATACTGGATCACAGTATAAAATAAAGTTCTTATTGTAGGTAACAATTTTAAACACATTGAAATAGAAAAATAACAAGATATATAGGTTGTGCAACAGTATGGATGTGCTTAATGGCACTGAAATTTTATGTATATTTTATCAAAATTTAAAAAAACATTTTCCCACAATTTAAAAATCATATAAACAGGAGATTCCTGAAAGAGAAAAGTTTGGCCAATAAACTCACAAAAAAGACACTTGATCTCAGCAATCATCAGAGAAATGCAATTTAAAACCCCATGAAGGCCAGGCGCAGTGGCTTATGCTTGCAATCCAGCACTCACTTTGGGAGACCAAGGCAGGAGGATCTCTTGAGGATAGGAGTTTAAGACCAGACTGGGCAAAATGGTGAAACCCTGTCTCTACAAAAAAAATCAAAAAATTAGCCAGGTGTGGTGATGCACACCTGTAGTCCCAGCTACTCAGGAGGCTGAGGTGGGAAAATCACTTGAGCCCAGGAGGTTGAGGCTTCCGTGAACCATGATCGTGCCACTGCATTCCAGTCTGGGCAACAGAGCAAGACCCTATCTCAAAAATAAATAAATAAAAATAAAAATAATATCCCATGAGTTACTCTTTGTGCCAATTAGATGTGCAATAATTTAAAAGTCTGACACGTCAAATGCTGGTTGTGAGCAGGAACTGCCTTGCTTGCATTTGGGATTATAAACAAGTATAATTAGGTAACATCTACTAAAGTTACCCAACAATTCCACTCCCACAGATGAATAAGGAGAAATACTAAATGGATACAACCTAAGTGTTCATCCACAAGAGAATGGACAAATATAAACAACTACTGTACAACAGTGAAAATGAATGAATTGGTGTCATATACCAACATGAATAAATCTCCAAAACAACATTATGTCAACAAAACTGTAAAGGAATATGGTTTGGTATCTTTTATATGAAGTTTGAAATGTTCAAAAGAGTACCACATAGTATTAACAATACAAATACATTCATTGGAATGATAAATATCAAATCAAGCACAATTGCCTTTGGGAAAGGAGAGAGATGGAATCATGGAGGGTACACAGAGCCTTGAATTTTATCTTCTAAAATTTTCCTTTTTTTTTTTTTGAGATGGAGCTTCGCTCTTGTTGCCCAGGCTGGAGGGCAATGGCGCAATCTCGACTCACAGCAACCTCCACCTCCCGAGTTCAAGCAATCTCCTGCCTCAGCCTCCCCAGTAGCTGGGATTACAGGCATGCGCCAACATGCCCAGCTAATTTTGTATTTTTAGTAGAGACAGGGTTTCTCCATGTTGGTCAGGCTGCACTCGAACTTCCAACCCCAGATGATCCACCTACCTCGGCCTCCCAAAGTGCTGGGATTACAGGCGTGAGCCACCACACCCAGCCAAATTTTACTTCTTAAGCTGGGCAACAGGTACACAGATCATTATTTGTTATTCTTCAATCTTTTTCTCCTTGCATTGTTGAAATGTTTCATTAAGAAAAAAAAAGAAAATCAGTCAACAAGAGATCTCTAGCAGCCAATTCTATGTGAAGCACTGTGCTAGGCAGACACAAAATTCCAGGAAAACAGAATGCTGAACGATGGGCACTCAATATATACTCAGTTCACTCATGAAAATCATGACGATAAAATCAGACACAGTCAATTTCTCATTGTAGAAACTAGAATTATAGGCATGGGCCAAATAAAGAAATGCACAGGATTCTCTGTGGTCACTGAGAGAGCAATGCAGGAAAAGGAGCAGTGTTGGGGGATGGAGATGCTGAGCTCAGCTGAGTGTGGAGTGCATTTGGGACCGCCAAGTCTGAAAATATGTGCATGGAGTTGAACATGAGAGAAGATTCAGATTTGAGATGTATCAGCATATGGTTGCTAATGAAAGCCAGGGGAGTAAAAGAGATCATGAAGGGAACAGAAAGAGATTTAAAAGATAGGAGACCCTGAGGAAAGCTCACAGTCAAAGAATGGAGAACAAGCTGGCAGAAAGAAACTCAGCCTCAAATTCCAACTCCTTGAAGGACAACACTAAAGTGAATCTTATCCTAAATGCTACCAAAGAACATAAAGTTTTTAATGTTTTATTGTAGTGAATTTCAAATACTAAAATAGAATAGTAAAATGAACTCCCCACTTATCCATTACCTGGCTTCAGTGATTATCAACTCATGGCTAATTTTATTTCTTCCATACCACCATCCATTTCATTACCCCTTCTATTCTGAAGCAATCCTGGACATCCTACCGTTTCATCTGCACATTTCATATATTGTTCCCTAAAAGACAATGACTCTCTTTTTTAACCATAACCACAATACCAGGCCAGGTGCGGTGGCTCACACTTGTAATCCCAGCACTTTGGGAGGCCAAGGTTGGTGGATCACTTGAGGTCAGGAGTTCAAGACCAGCCTGGCTAACATGGCGAAACCCTGTCCCTACGAAAAATACAAAAATTAGCTGGGCATAGTGGCACATGCCTGTAATCCCAGCTATGGGAGGCTGATGCAGGAGAATCGCTTGAACCCAGGACAGGGAGGTTGCAGTGAGCTGAGATCATGCCACTGCACTCCAACCTGGGCAACAGGGCAAGACTCCATCTCAAAAATAAAAATAAAAATAAACCACAATACCATCGTCACACTTGAAAAAAAATCAACAGTAATTCTTTAGTATTACCAAATATTCAGTAGCTGTTAAAATGTCCAATCATTTCACAAGGGCCATAAGTTTATTTTACAATGTGTTTATTTGATCAAAGTCCACACGTTGTGATTGAGTGATGTATCTTTCCAAACTGGGTCAGGCGTGATGGTTCAAACCTATAATCCCAGAAGTTTGGGAGGCCAAGGTGGGAGATTTGTTTGAGCCCAGGAGTTCAATACCAGCTTGGACAGCATAACAAAAGTCCCTCTTTACAAAAAATACAGAAATTAGCCCGGTGTGGTGGTGTGTGCCTGTAGTCCCAGCTAATTGCTTGAGCCTGGTCCAGGAGGTCAAGGGTGCAGGGAACCATGATTTTGCCACTGCACTCCAGCCTGGGCTACAGAGAAAAACCCTGAAAAAACGAAAGGAAGGAAGGAAGGAAGGAAGGAAGGAAGGAAGGAAGGAAGGAAGGAAGGAAGGAAGGAAGGAAGGAAAAGTTTCCTCTATCACATTTTTTTTTTTGCCTTGCAATTATTATTATTATTATTATTTTTTTTTTTTTTGAGATAGAGTCTCGTTTTGCCTCCCAGGCTGGAGTGCAGGGCCCCAATCTCGGCTCACTACAGCCTCCTCCTCCTGGGTTCAAGCGATTCTTGTGCCTCAGCCTCCCCAGTAGCTAGGACTATAGGCGCGTGCCACCACACCTGGCTAATCTTTGTATTTTTAGTAGAGACAGGGTTTCACCATGTTGGCCAGTCTGGTCTCAAACTCTTGACCTCAGGTGATCCAACCACCTCAGGCTCCCAGAGTGCTGGGATTACAGGCATGAGCCACCGCCCCCAGCCTTCTTTGCAATTTTAAACTATAATCTTAAAGTTTAAAGGAAATAGGTAAGGACAATAAAGAGGTCACCCAAGTATTTCCTGGAGAGCCATTTTGGTGGAAGATGCTGAGGAAAGGTAGCTAAGCTCTTTTTTATTTTTATTTATTAAGACGTAGTTTTGCTCTTGTTGCAGATGGAGTGCAATGGCGCGATCTCAGCTCACTGCGACCTCTGCCTCCCATATTCAAGCAATTCTCCTGCCTCAGCCTCCTTAGTAGCTGGGATTACAGGCGCGTGCCACCACTCCAGCTAATTTTGTATTTTTAGTAGAGACAGGGTTTCTCCATGTTGATCAGGCTGGTCTCAAACTCCCAACCTCACCCAGCCAGCTCTTTTTATTTTTATTTTTTAAGAGACAGAGTCACTCTGTCGCCCAGGCTGGAAAGTGGGATGCAGTGGCGCAATCATAGCTCACTGCAGTCTGGATCTAACTGAGCTCAAAGGATCAAAGGATGAAAGCCTCAGCCTCCCGAGCAATTACGACTACAGGCTTTGCTTGGGATAAGCTCATTTTTGAACTGTAATTGGAACTCAGGTTTGTTCAGACTGTGGTTGCACAGAACACGATCTTGCATTAAATCATAGCTTTAATTGTGTTAGACTGTCATGAAAGTGCTCTGTGATAACTTCCGTCACTGTAAGTAAAGTTGAAATAAGGACCAACATAAAGCTCATCTTTAAAGAACGAAAGAGATTGGCTTTCGAGCTGCCCCTTTATACTGACATATTTCCTGAGGACTTATGTTTGTAAACGAAGCAGTCATAATTGATTTAACTGTAATGTAGGCAGTTGTCCTCGGTTAAAAACAATGAACCTAACAATAAACTTAGAGACATTTCGAATTACTTGCTAAAAGTATGGGCAGAAGTCTAGCCCCATGTAGTAGTTCTTAACACACATTTAATATTCTTGGCTTTTTAAGGCAATAATTAAATTTTACTTTACCCATTTTGTACAGTTTTTTTTAAAAGATGTTTAAACATATGTTCATTTTAGCAAGTTTCCACGAAACCTCGCAAATGTTACCACACAACTACCACGGGTTTCCTCACAGGTTCTGAATTCCAGTTTTTTGCTCATGGAGTCAATAGCTTTAAGCTTCTTGTTGTTTAAAATTGGATTTCTATCTCAGGCACCATTTTCGTATTAAACTATGAACTTTTTCTTCTTGTGGCTATGAGGGATTTCAATGTCGCTGCACACGGAACCCATCTTACCTTCTCATCTTTGGCAGCTGCTTTGGGTTTATAACAGAATCTGAACTGAGATTATAGAGTAGGGTGCTATGATTTGAATGTGTCCTTTCTAAAATGCAGGTGTTAGGGATGGGTGCAGTGGCTCACAATGTAATCCCAGCACTTTGGTAGGCTGAAACGGGTGGATCAACTGAGGTCAGGCATTCAAGACCAGCCTGGCCAGCATGGTGAAACCCTGTCTGTACTAAAAAATACAAAAATTAGCTGGGCATGGTGGTGCACGCCTGTCATCCCAGCCTCTAGGGAGGCTGAGACAGGAGAATTGCTTGAACCCGGGAGGCGGTGGTTGCAGTGAGCCAAGATTGCACCACTATACTCCAGCCTGGGCGACAGAGCAAGACTCCATCTCAAAAAAAAAAAAAAAAAAAAAAGATAAAAAGATAAATAAATAAAATGCAAGTGTTGAAACTTAACGGCTAATGTAATGGTTTTAAGAGGTGCTTGGTCATGAGGGCTCTTCCCCTTGTGAATGGAATGAAGGCCCTCATAAAAGAGGCTACATTCAGCCTTCACTTTGCTTGCTGGCCTGCCCCTCCCTTCCGCCATGTGAGGACACAGTGTTCCTCCCCTACAGGGGGTGCAGCAACAAGGTGCCATCTTGGAAGCAGAGAGCATCCCTCACCAGACAACTGAACATGCCAACACCTTGATCTTAAACTTCCCAGCCTCCAGAACTGTGAGAAATACATTCCTGTTCTTTGTAAATGGCCCAGTCTCTGGTATCCTGTTATAGCAGCATAAACAGACTAAGAGAGCTGGTCAGCCCTCATGGAGCACCCAGGCAGCTTGGACAGTGATGAGGCCTTCCCTCAAAAGACTAATGGGTAGGAGACACCAACCAGAGACTGGAGCTGAAGGGTATGAGAGGCCTTGTCAGGAGCATGTATGTGTGAGACAGCTGGAGAAATACCTGAGGTGGAGAAGAGGATAGTGCCAGGGTACTATGACAATGAGATGGCAGTAACATGCTGTCAACATCCAAAGGTTTTTGAGGACTTTAATACTCTTTTTTTTTTTTTTTGACAGGGTCTCACTCTGTTGCCCAGGCTGGAGTGCAGTGGTGCGGTCTCGGCTTACTGCAACCTTTGCCTTCCAGGTACAAGCGATTCTCCTACCTCAGCCTCTGGAGTAGCTGAGATTACAAACACACGCCACCGTGCCCGGCTAATTTTTTGTTTGTTTGTTTGTTGTTATATTTTTAGTAGAGACGGGGCTTCACCATATTTCCCAGGCTGGTCTTGAACTCCTGACCTCAGGTGATCTGCCCACCTTGGCCTCCCAAAGTACTGGGATTACAGGCATGAGCCACCATGCCCAGCCAAGGCCTGTATTTTTTTTGTTTTTTTGAGACATGTATCGCTTTGTTGCCCAGGCTGGCGTGCAGTAGCACCATCTCGGCTCACTGCAACCTCTGCCTGTTGGATTCAAGTGACTCTCCTGCCTCAGCCTCCCAAGTAGCTGGGACTACAGATGCGCGCCACCAAGCCCAGCTAATTTTTTATGTATTTTTAGTAGAGACAGGGTTTCACCACGTTGTCCAGGCTGATCTCAAACTCCTGATCTCAAGTGATCCACCCACCTCAACCTCCCAAAGTGCTGGGATTACAGGCGTGGGCCACCGTACCCTGCCAAGTGCTGTATGGATCAGGACTTCCTTGGGTGCAAGTCCAAGTTACAGGCATCAAACTCAAACTGGCCTAAGCAAAAAAAGGCAAATTATTGAGTCACTTCATTTAAAAAGTCCAGGGGTTCAAACAATGTCACCAGGTCTTGTTTTTCTCTCTCTGTTTTCTGCCTGATATTTTTCGGTTTTTACTTTTATTTAGCCCAACTTCCACAGGTCCCAGAACTCCAGCCTTGCATCAGCCCGATTCTGTCAATCCCTGCTAAAAGGGATACCTTCATTTCTACTTAGTTTAGTGAAATAAAAGTCCCAGGCTGGAAACTCATTGGCTGCAGTTGCGCCACATGCTAGTGCATGAGCCAGTGAGAATGGAAGAGCAGCTGGGCCTGGAACACAAAGGATGGGATCCCTCTGTTCACACAACATGAACTGGGGGGAAAGCGGAGCATTCCTCCTCGGAGATCAAGACACTGTAACCATGCAAAGAGCGAATCAGTGATGAGCAGAAAAAGAAACATATGTGGGTGAATGACGGTGTGCAAAATCGCATGTTTTTTAAACTCTTGACAAATGTTCAAGCAAAATATAGACAAGCGTGGAAGACTCGAGCTCTAGCCAGAAGCAGATAGGGCTGATTTCTAGAGTAAGAAGGACAAGGAACGTGTGGGAGAACAGAGAGCAGAAATGGTGAGATCTGGAGGTATTAACAAGGCCACTCTGACAGCCTATCAACTAGAAATGAGTTGCAGGACAGAGAGCGGAGAGGGACGAAGGCAGATTTGGAAAGCATATAAGACAGTGTGCTTTTGGTTGCACATGACAGGACACACAAATGATAACATTTCATTATTCCATTAGGCAGTTCCAGGGTTGGTTGATGCAGTGCCATGTGACATTGGGTCTCTGGGATGGAAGAGATGCCCAGCTTTCACTCCATAGTTTCGAAATGATTGCCACAGCTCTTGGCCATACATTCTCACACATCAATGTTCAAAGGCAGGAAGAAAGTGAGGGGGTGGCCTTTCTTCTGGCTTTTTTCTCTCTTATCAGGGAAAAAAATCATTTCTAGATACTCAACAGGTTTCCTTTTTTGTCTCACTGACCTGTTTGAGTCACAGGTCCAGGTTCTCATTGCAAGGAAGGCTAAAACATAAACTCCAGCATTCAGCCCCTTTGGTGGAAAGAAGGCTCTGCCAACAAGAAGACCAGCTATACCAAAACGGGAGTCAGCGTCCAGGGATCAACTGGCGACAAGCTGCTGTGGACAGGTGGCAGGATTCCATCTGAGAAGAGGTGCTGACAGTGGCTTTCTGCCTTCCTCTGTCTTCCATGGACCTCACACTCTGAATTGTCCATGACAGCAACTGGCTTTGTTGTCCGAAATTTTCATTTACAGTCACGCATCGCTTAATGACGGGGACACATTCTTAGAAATATCTTGTTAGGTGATTCTGTCATTGTGCCAACATCACAGAGGATACTTGCACAAACCTAGATGGTATAGCCTACTGCACACCTAGGCTATATGGTGTAGCCTATTGCTCCTAGACTACAAACCTGTACAGCATGTTACTGTAGGCAATTGTAACACAGTAGGCAATTGTAACACAGTAGGCAATTGTAACACAATGGTATTTGTGTATCTAAATATATCTAAACATAGAAAAGGTGTAGTAAAAATATGGCATTATCATCTTTTTTTTCTTTTTTTTTCTTGAGACGGAGTCTTGCTCTGTCACCAGGCTGGACTGCAATGGAGCCATCTCTGCTCACTGCAACCTCCACCTCCTGAGTTCAAGCAATTGTCCTGCCTCAGCCTCCCAAGTAGCTGGGACAACAGGCGTGCGCCACTACACCCAGCTAATTTTTGTATTTTTAGTAAAGACAGGGTTTCACCATGTTGGCCAGGCTGGTCTCAATCTCTTAACCTCATGATCCGCCCACGTTGGCCTCCCAAAGTGCTGGAATTACAGGCATGAGCCACCACACCCAGCTGGCATTATAATCTTATAAGACCACCATCATCTATGCACTCTGTTGTTGACTGAAATGTCATTATGCAGCACATGGCCACATTTGCTTTTAAATGATATTTATACTTTCACAAACTATAAAATATCTAGGGATAGGAATATATTTATGAAAAATTTGCATTGCATAATTTTTAAATGCAAATCTGAGTTGAAGGGATACAGAAATTTACATAAATGCAGAAACATATTTTTAGATTTAAAAATGAGTATAGTGAGGATGTCAATTTATCACTCCTATGGTTTTCATGTTTGTGAGCCCTCCAACATCCATGTTGAAACATAATCCCTAGTGCAATAGTACTAAAAGGTGGGGCCTTTGCAAGGTGACTTAGACCATGAGGGCTCTGCCCTATGGACGGGACTATCACCCTTATAAAAGAGCCTGAGGAAGAGTTTGTCCCTTTGTCTTTCTGTATTTTGTCATGCGAGAACACAGTGTTCATCCTCTGAAGGATGGGGCAACAAGGCACAATCTTGGAAGCAGAAAGCAGCCCTCATTAAACACAGAACCTGCCAATGCCTTCACCTGGGACTTCCCAACCTCCAGAATTGTGAGAAATAAGTTTCTTTCTTTTTTTTTTTTTTTTTTGAGACGGAGTCTCGCTCTTGTCGCCCAAGCTGGAGTGCAATGGTGCGATCTCATCTCACTGCAACCTCTGCCTCCCAGGTTCAAGCAGTTCTCCTGCCTCAGCCTCCTGAGTAGCTAAGATTACGGGTGCCTGCCACCACACCTGGGTAATTATTTTTAGTAGAGACGGAGTTTCACCATGTTGGCCAGGCTGATCTCGAACTCCTGGCCTCAGGTGATCCACGTGCTTCAGCCTCCCAAAGTACTGGGATTACAGGCGTGAACCACCACGCCTGGCTGAGAAATAAGTTTCTAATGTTTATAAATTACCCAGTCTGTGGTATTTTGTTATAGTAGCACAAACAAAGACAATCAGAAATAAATGGATAAGTTTAACACACTACTGTTTCATTAATCTTATGGATTTTTTTGAGGGATAACAACAGGATTCAAAAATGTATCTAGAAAAATTATTGAAAATGTGGGCCAGATGCGGTGGCTCACGCCTATAATCCCAACACTTTGGGAGGCTGAGTCGGGCGAATCACCTGAGGTCTGGAGTTCGAGACCAGCCTGGTCAATTAGTAAAACCCATCTCTATTAAAAATAGAAAAATTAGCTGGGTGTGGTGGCACGTGCTTGTAGTACCAGCTACTCAGGAGGCTGAGGCAGGAGAATTGCTTGAACCCGGGAGGCAGAGGTTGCAGTGAGCTAAGACCATGCCATTGCACTCTAGCCTGGATGACAGAGAGATACTCCATCTCAAAAAAGAAAGAGAAAGAAAGAAAGAGAGAGAGAAAGAGAGAAAGAGAGGGAGAAAGAGAGAAGGAAGGAGGGAGGGAGAGGGGGACAGAGAGAGAGAGAAAGAAGAAAGAAAGAGAAAGAAAGAGAGAAAGAAAGAGAGAGAGAGAAAGAAGAAAGAAAGAAAGAAAGAAAGAAAGAAAGAAAGAAAGAAAGAAAGAAAGAAAGAAAGAAAGAAAGAAAGAAAGAAAGAAAGAAAGAAAGAGAGAAAGAAAAGAAAGAAAGAAAGAAAGCAAATGCCAAAGAAAATTCATTAAATAATTTGGCCATGGTAATGTTTACCCATAGTACTGGCCACTTAAGAGGCTGAGGCAGGAGGCTGTCTTGAGCCCAGTAGTTTAAGGCCAGCCAGGGAACATAGGAAAAAAAAAAAAAGTTAAAAAAAAAAAGTTTTAAAAATAAAATTTTTAAAATTTGATGGTGTTCCTACTGGAAATTTTTACCTTTTGGGGTGAGAAGTCTTTTCTGAAGCTCAGCAATTCCTTAAGTTTTACTAAAACTTTTTCTTCTGATAAATTCAAGTAAAATTAAACTCAGTATTTTTAGTGGAAAAAAAATACAGTATCATTTCTTTCTTAGAAAACAGCTTGATCGCTCCATTTATTGAGCAAGCATGTGGATCGTGCTGTGTGCCACTGTGTTCCAGATGTGAGGATAAGCAGGCAAATGGACAAACGTAAATCTCTGCCCTGTCCCTCCAGCCATCTACCCAACTATCTTCTGCTTCTGGGTACTAATAGATATGTTCAAATGGTAGGAACGAGTTTGATTACTCATTTCTCTGTTATGTTTGCCTGGACTACTTCACAGTAACAATAACTGTCAGGTATGTCCTCCAGAAGCAGATGCCAAGATGAAGATGAGCGTCAGGAAACTGGGGAGTTGGCCGGGCGCGGTGGCTCAAGCCTGTAATCCCAGCACTTTGGGAGGCCGAGACGGGCGGATCACGAGGTCAGGAGATCGAGATCATCCTGGCTAACCCGGTGAAACCCCGTCTCTACTAAAAAATACAAAAAACTAGCCGGGTGAGGTGGTGGGCGTCTGTAGTCCCAGCTACTCGGGAGGCTGAGGCAGGAGAATGGCGGGAACCCGGGAGGCGGAGCTTGCAGTGAGCTGAGATCGGGCCACTGCAGTCCAGCCTGGGCAACAGAGTGAGACTCCGTCTCAAAAGAAAAAAAAAAAAGAAACTGGGGAGTTGTGGTCAAAGGGTATGAAATTTCAGTTAGGAGGAATAAGTTCAAGAGATCTATTATTCATGGCCGGGCGCGGTGGCTCACGCCTGTAATCCCAGCACTTTGGGAGGCCAAGGCGGGCAGATCAAGAGGTCGGGAGATCAAGACCATCCTGCCTAACATGGTGAAACCCGTCTCTACTAAAAAATACAAAAAATTAGCAGGGCATGGTGGCGGGCGCCTGTAGTCCCAGCTACTCCGGAGGCTGAGGCGGGAGAATGGAGTGAACCCGGGAGGCAGAGCTTGCAGTGAGCTGAGATCGCGCCACTGCACTCCAGCCTGGGTGACAGAGCGAGACTCCGTCTCAAAAAAAAAAAAGAGATCTATTCATTGTAGTTAATAACAATATACTGTCTACTGGAAAATTGTTATGACAGCAGATTTAAAGAGTTCTAACCACAACGAAATAAGTATGTGAGGTAATGTCTATGTTAATTAGCTTGATTTATTCTCCTTTTTTTTTTTTTTCTTTTGAGACAGGGTTTCGCTCTGTCACTCAGGGTGCAATGACACAATCTCGGCTCACTGCAACCTGTGCCTCTCAGGCTTAAGCCATCCTCCCACCTCAGTCTCCTGAGTAGTTGGGACCACACACCTGTGCCACCATCCCTGCCTAATTTTTTTTTTTTTCCTGTTCTCCATGTCGCCCAGGCTAGTCTTGAACTCCTGGACTCAAGTGATCCTCCCACCTTGGCCTCCCAAAGTACTGGGATTACAGGCATGAGCCACCGAACCCAGCTAGGTTGTACTATTTTGTACACACACACACACACAAAATTGTGAATTTTTTTAATAAGTAAATTAAAAAATTTTTAAGATGAAGATAAAGGTGTCGGAGGTTGGCTAAGGGTAATTCCTGTGAAAACTGAAGAGGAGAGAGAGCAGGGTGAGGCAAGAAAAAGCCTTCAGATTGTAATGCCTGTCTGACAACTGTGAAAGAAGAGTGGGAGAGAAGGAGGCTTGGGTAGGAAGAGCTCCAGACTGCAGTGCAGCTCTGAGGACATTACACTTCATCCAACAGGGACTCCATACACAGATTTCTCATAGAGGAGTCCTGTGTTAGGCAAAGATGGCCAGGACCTAGTACCTCTGCCATGCTCAGTTGTTGAGCAGGAGCTGCCTGGGAAGAGAGTGGTCTCCATTCCCATGGCAGACCCTGAAGGTGTTTCATCTACAGCCCATCAGTGCATTGCACTCCTCACAGCTGAAATGTGAGCTCCTTCTCAAAGTGAGATCTGAGCAGGGCCTCCATGTCTGCCACAGCAGCCACGTGAAATTTCCGTTTTTAAAAGCCAGTTCCTGGCAGAGCACGGTGGCTCACGCCGGTAATCCCAGCATTTTGGGAGGCCGAGGTGGGTGGATCACTTGAGATCAGGAGTTTCAGATCAGCCTGGCCAACATGGTGAAACCCTGTCTGTACTAAGAAGGCAAAAATTAGAGGGGCGTGGTGCTGCACGCCTGGTGTCCCAGTTACTCAGGAGGCTGAGGTAGGAGAATCACTTGAGCCCAGGAGGTGGTGGTTGCAGTGAGCCAAAAGCATACCACTGCACTCCAGCCTGGGTGAAGGGAGTGAAACTCTGTCCCAGAAAAAAAAAAAAAAGCCAGTTTCTTTAAAAAAAATGTTGCTTGTAACCAACATATAGAGGCAAAAGAGTGGAAATTAGGTCTGTGTTATTTTCTGCCAAATTGAAGGCAAGCATCCACACTGAGGAAAATACTTGAAATAAATATGATAGGCAAATTCACAAGTTTTTAGCTAGGGAGGATTTTATGTATATTGGTTTTGTTTAAAAAAAAAATTGAAGGCCTAATATAGGTAAAAGATATTATTAGAAAATTCTCCAAAGAGAAAATACAAAACAAGTAGAATTGAAACAGCCTCAACCTCATTAGTAATTAAAAATAAGTAATGTTAAATAATTTTTTTACTGAAGAAATTAATAAAGGTTTAAAAAATGTTTGATACTTAGTACTTGTAAGGGTATGATGAAATAAGTTATTCTTACACATTTCTGGAGTTGGTGGAAATTGGTGATAATTTTGGACCTATTATTTTTCCTTAGGAGAATATATTCTAGGCACGGTGGCTCCAGCCTGTAAATTCCAGCACTCTGGGAGGTCAAAGGAGGGTCACTTGAGCCCAGGGGTTCCAGATCAGCTTGGGCAACATAGTGAGACCCCATCTCTACAAAAAATAAATTTAAAAAATTAGCCAGGCGCAGTGGTGCATACCTGTAGTCCCAACTACTCAGAAGGCTGAGGTGGGAAGATCGCTTGAGCCCAGGAGGTTGAGACTTCAGTGAGCCGTGATCATATCACTGTACTCCAGCCTGGGTGACAAAAAGTAGAAAAAAGCTTGGGGCACAAAGATGTTATTTTAGTCAGGACTCTTGATTATGAGAAACCCAACTCAAGTGGCTTAAGCCAAAAAGGGTAAATTACATGTTCACATAAGCACACCATGGAAAGCCAGGTTTAGAACAGGCCTCAGGGTAGATTGGATGCAGAAACTCCACAGAATTAACTCATTTCCTCTCTCTCTCTCTCTCTCACACACACACACATTCACACACACACACACATTAATTTCCTTACTCTCTGATGTGTATTGGCCTTGTTCTCTCAGCACCAGAAGAAAACAAAAACAAAAGCAATGGCACCTTAACTATTAGGTACGAAAGATTGTCATTCCAGACAATAATCGAAGTGTTTAAAAGGAGCTCATGGCCGGGCACAAGGGCTCATGTCTGTAATCCCAGCACTTTGGGAGGCTGAGATGGAAGGATCACGTGAGCTCAGGAGTTTGAGACCAGCCTGGGCAACATGGGGAAATCCCATCTCTACAAAAAACTCAAAAAATTAGCCAGGCGTGGTGACGCATGCCTGTAGTCCCAACTACTCAGGAGGCTGAGGCGGGAGGATCAGCTGAGCTCAGGGGTGGAGGCTTCAGTGAGCCATCATCACACCACGGCACACCAGCCTGGGTGACAGAGTGAGACCATGTCTCAAAAAAAAAAAAAAAAAAAAAAAAAAAAGAGCTTGCAGATAGTCTCTCATATGGTGGAGAATAAGGCAAATAAGGCAGCCATTAACTTTGAGGTTGTGCGCTTGTAGCTTGTGATCCAAAGGGAATGAGACTGCTCTCCTCAGCCTGAGTCACACACACCTCACTGGCTTGTCATCATGGCCAGCTTTTCCTTGTTTGGTCTGAGTTAAATCTGTCCCCTCCCTTCAGTAACCGCTGCCTGCCAGTCTGATTTCATATCCTCACACTGTGTGCTCTTGCCTGGACTGTCTATTCTGGCTCCTAACAGGTCTCACAATTTCCAGAACTCCCACCCCCACATGCTATACATAGCCCCATTCATCCATCCTGCACACTGAGACCAGGGACACTCTTTTGCTTCAAGTTTTTGCCGACTCCCCATTGCTTTCAGGATGAGGCTGGTATTCTTTGGCTCAGCCTACACAACACCACAGTCTCATTCAGATTCTCCTCCCCCTCTGCTCTCCTTCACATCTACGGTCCCAACAGACACGCTGCCATCTCCCAAGCCGTCTGCGTTTTTGCACACACCATATTTTACATGCCACTGCTGGGGCAGCCAGTTCTGGGCATCCTGTAACCGGTTCTGAGCAAATACAACCCGAGGCCACCTTGTCTCTGTTCCACACCAGGAGCCTCCAGCCTCATGCTCTGTGGCTTCTCTGACACCCAGAGGGTGGGATGTCCGTGAGAACCTGCTCAACTCTTAAGCAGGTACAAGTCAAAAGCCCAGGACTATTAAAGCCTACTAGACCACCCTTGACAGATAGAAGATTAGAGCTGATAGATAAATGCATTCCCCTTTTGTCCCCTGAGACGATAGTTTTGAGACGTATTTCATAAAGCTCCTCAGAAGTCCCCCAGGACTGAACACCAGTCACCCATACCAGTGCTGGTCTCAGTGGCCGAGTCCATGTATTGGCAGCTTCTTTCCTTCTCAGCCTGACTTTCCCTGGGACTGCATTCCCAAATCATCTACCTGTTCTCAAATCTTTGCCTCAGGATCTAGTTTGGGGAGAATCCAGGCTAAGAAACTGAGGTATATTTAGGCCAAAGGCTTCCCCAAAGGTCATAAACTAACCACATTGTTAAAGAAGATCCTAAGGCTGAAGAAAGAAGAAAGACTAGTCAGTGAGGAAGCAACTGCCTTACTCCCAATATTTATCTCTCACTCAGATAGAACTGGAGACCCAAGTATCCGAATCTCAGAGCAAGTCTGCAGTCAAAGAAACAGTCCAGCAACCCAACTAACTCAAACCTATTAAAATCATTGCTTTAATCTTTCTTGAAAAGCATTAAGACTGGGAAAGTATATTTTTAACTCAAAACAAAACAATCTTATAAAAATACCCTCTTTAACCTCCACCACTTCAAATATCCTCCATATGGAAAAGAACTTGCTCCCAAATCCATATTTTCTCTCCTTGACCTTCAGCTCTCAAATATAAAATTCTTTAGAAAGAAACAAACTCCTCGTAGTTCCAGACTTTCCTTTCCTTTCATTTCCCCCTTTCTTCTCTCTTGTGAGTAAATCTTGGCCTTTTTTCATGAAAATACTCCAACTCATCTCTTCTTCTATGTTCTATCTGTTGTCTACCATTGTTTCAAATCTGTATCAGGAAAGCCCAGAAAACAGCCTAGCAAAGACAGAATCCACCTCAGCTCTTAGGAGAAAAGGAAAAGTGGAAGTTGCTAGACTCAGAATTATCTTAGGGGCAGAGGAGAAGTGCAGTGGCTCACACCTGTAATCCCAGCACTTTTGGAGGCTGAAACAGGAGGATCACTTGAGCCCAGGAGTTCGAGACAGGGTAACATAGTGAGACTCCCATCTCTATAAAAAAAAAATTTTTTTTTAATTAGCCAGGCATGGTGGCACACACCTGTGGTCCCAGCTACTCGGGAGGCTGAGGTGGAGGAGGATTGCCTGAGTCCAGTTGAGGTTGCAGTAAGCCATGATTGCACCACTGCACACTCCAGCCTATGCGACAGAGCGAGACTCTGTCTCAAAAGAGAGAGAGAGAGAGAGAATTCTCTTTAGGGGGTAAAAGAGAGCTATGAATACTCACTTTAATCCTTTTGTTCTAAGTCACCCAATACACTCAGTGTATTGAGTGACCCAGGAAGCACTGGGTCAGTCAAGCACAGAGGCAAGTGTATCTCAGGTTTCTTCATTTCTCTACAGGGAAAAGGATAAAAGATGAGTGATGTGAACTGACTTTAAAGATTGAAGTTAACACAGCAATTCCCATAGTCCATGTGCAATATAACTACCTATATTTTTGGAGTATGTGTTATACAATATGTTTTATATTTGTTAAATCTTTTAACATAACTTCATGCCTGAGGAACTGACTAGTGGTTCAGATAGTCCCAAGAATGCTGGGAGTGGGACTATGTTATGGAGCAATATTCCATGACACTAAATGGTGAGTGGGGGGAAATTATTAGAGGTTTACCTGGATCACAGTGCTGGCCGGGTGCGGTGGCTCATGCCTGTAATCCCAACACTTTGGGAGGCTGAGGTGGGCATATCACTTGAGGTCAGGAGTTTGAGACCAGCCTGGCCAACATAGTGAAACCCGTCTCTACTAAAAATACAAAAATTAGCTGGGCATGGTGACACACACCTGTAGTCCCAGCTACTCAGGAGGCTGAGGCAGGAAAATTGCTTGAACCTGGGAGGCAGAGGTTGCAGTAAGCCAAGATTGTGCAGGGGACTGGATGACAGAGCGAGACATCATCTTCAAAAAAAAAAAAAATTATAATCACATGTTATTTGGTGAGGCTGAATTCAGGGCCACAGGAGCTGAAGGCATAATGGAGCTATGACCACCGGACACTTCCAACTCCCCAGCAGGCTTCACCTCCACATGAGTTGGGTGGGGGTGCATGCTGTGCAGAAGAGAACTTCCAGGGTCTGTTTCTTCTACGGTTTGAATGTGGTTTGTTGTCCTCACCAAAGCTCATGCTGAAATTGGACCCCCACTGTGGCAGTGTTGGAAGGTGAGGCCTGGTAGAAGTGTTTGGGTCACGGGGATGGATCCTTCATAGATAGCTTGGTGCTGTTCTCATGGTAGTGAGTTCTCACTCTCTGGAGAGTAGATTAGTTATTGCAGTAATGGATTAGTTCCCTTGGGAGCAAGTGTTACAATGCTGGTTTCCTCCTTCTGTTTGGCTCTCTGCACATGTCCATTTCTCTGCCACGTTGTGCAGCACAAAAGCCCTTGCCAGAAGCCAGGGTCATGCTTTTGAGCTTCCTAGCCTGCATAACTATGTGCTAAATAAACCTATTTTAAAGAAAAAAAAATCACCCAGTCTCAGGTATTCTTTTATGGCAACACAAAATGGACTAAGACAGTCTTTCTCTCCCTTTTCCAAGACTAAGCAAATCTCCTTCTACCTGGTTCATTTTTTGGCTAGATTAATATTGTTGGTCAAGGCAGGCCCTATCATGGGATGGAAGTAGACAGTAGAGATATGGCTTGGGCATCTGAAATGGACTGGGTGTTTGTCATTCCCCAAAATTCACCTATTGAAATCCTAACAACCAATTTGATGGTATTAGGAAGTGTGGCCTCTGGTAGGAGAATAAGCTATGAGGATAGAGCCCTGGTGAATGAGATTAGTGCCCTTGTAAAAGATACCCCAGACAGCTCCCTCATCCTCTTTCTACCAGGTGAGGAGACAACCAGAAGACTGCAGTCTGCAACCCAGAAGAAGACCCTCATCCAAACCCAACCATACTGGCACCCTGATCTTAGACTTCCAGCATCCAAAACTGTGAGAAATAAATTTACATTGTTCGTAGCCACCCAGTTTAGGGTACTTTGTTACCAAAGTCCAAACGACTAAGACAACATCTCTTTCACAAAGGGCCTCTGGTATAGCAGGCTACCCAGGGAGCCAAGAGCTACAATAATGCAATTGAAGAAAGACATGCATTGTACACATTTATGCTTGAACCCCAATAACAGTTCACATTGCCTGGGTGCACTATGAAAGACTAAGTTCATATATCCCATAATTATCTTGTAACACAATTATATTGTAATATGTGTTGTATATTAGTGTTAATTGCCTCAATGTAAACATTTAAAATAGCACAATTTTGGCCGGGCGCGGTGGCTCAAGCCTGTAATCCTAGCACTTTGGGAGGCCGAGACGGGCGGATCACAAGGTCAGGAGATCGAGACCATCCTGGCTAACACGGTGAAACCCCGTCTCTACTAAAAAATACAAAAAACTAGCCAGGCGAGGTGGCTGGCGCCTATAGTCCCAGCTACTCGGGAGGCTGAGGCAGGAGAATAGCGTAAACCCAGGAGGCGGAGCTTGCAGTGAGCTGAGATCCGGCCACTGCACTCCAGTCTGGGCGACAGAGCGAGACTCCGTCTCAAAAAAATAAAAATAAAAAATAAAAAATAAAAAAATAAATAAAAAAAATAAAATAGCACAATTTTAAAAATCTGTTTTGCGGGCCAGGCGCGGTGGCTCACGCCTGTAATCCCAGCACTTTGGGAGGCCAAGGCGGGCAGGTCACAAGGTCAGGAGATTGAGACCATGCTGGCTAACACAGTGAAACCCCATCTCTACTAAAAACACAAAAAGTTAGCTGGGCGTGGTGGTGGGCACCTGTAGTCCCAGCTACTCGGGAGGCTAAGGCAGGAGAATAGTGTGAACCCGGGAGGCGGAGCTTGCAGTGAGTTAAGATTGTGCCACTGCACTCCAGCCTGGGTGACAGAGTAAGAAGACTCCATCTCAAAAAAAAAAGAAAAAAAAAAAAAGGTCTGTTTTGCATGTCTTCTTTTCCTTCGATAAGTAGGAATAACTAAGGCCTCTCAAATTCTGAGCAGTCCTGCATCAAGTAGCTCTTGTTTGAACATTATCTCTCTAAAAATGGGAATTTGCAGGTCTTACCCTCTTCAGTTACGTGTTAGCTAATTAGCGAGTGAGAGAAAATTAAACAACTGTTACCTGAGTGCCAACTCTTTGTAAGGCAATGGGCAAAGGTGAAAACATAATAGACATAGTTCCTGCCCTCAACGAGTTTATATTCCAGAGTAGGAGATGGAAACTAATCATTGAATCACATAACTAATCTAAAATTATAATCACAGAGGTGCCAAGACAAAAAAAAATAAAATAAAACTACAATCATTATAAGTCATAATAGGGGAATTTGATCTTTCTTACTGGGAATCAGGAAGGGTATTCATGAAGAAAGGAAAGAAGTTAAACAGATATCTGAGAGAAAAACAAGTAGAATAGAAGGGAGTGGCAGAGGCCGGGCACAGTGGCTCATGCCTATAATCCCAGCACTTTGGGAGGCCGAGGCAGGTGGATCACTGGAGATCAGGAGGTCAAGACCAGCCAACATGGTGAAACCCTGCCTCTACTAAAAAAATCCAAAATTTAACCTGGCATGTTGACGCATGCCTGTAATCCCAGCTACTTGGGAGTCTGAGGCAGGAGAATCACTTGAACCCTGGAGGCCGAGGTTGCAGTGAACCGAGATTGCACCACTGCACTCCAGCCTGGGTGACAGAGTGAGACTCCGAGACTCTGTCTCAAGAAAATAAAAAAAAAGAAAGAAAAAGAAAATGGCAGAGACACAAAGGGGGTCACAGGCAGAGGGAAGAGCATGTCCAAAAACCCTGTAGTGAGAGGGAGCTGCACAGATTTGAGACATTGAAAGACGGCCTGAGTCTCTGGGGCACAGAAAGCCAGAGAGAACAGGATCGAGATGAGTCCAGTTGGGAAATATGACTTTGAATCTCCAGGTTTTGAGTGCTGGTGGTTGAGGGAATGGGAAATCACCTTGCTGTTGCCCACACACACCACCTTCAAATCCTACCCAGAGTACCACTGCCCCCCATATCCACATCTGAAATCATCTTTCAGAGCCTAACTTGAGCCTGGGCTTGCCAGAAATAACCCCATTAATTACTTACTGCCCTTGATACAGCACTTTGTGCTTCAGATTTTGAACAGCAACAAAACAGAGAGAGAACAAATTCAGTATGGGTAAAGTGTTGCCTGAAGGAAAAGAATTCAAGCAATAATATTAAATTACTTTAGAGAAGTGGATGGAAAATAAGGAAGTACACCCACACAGCAAAACTTTTAAAGTTTTTCCAGATAGAGGGAATTTTATTCATTCAGAACAACAGCTTTGAGTTATTAGAAGATTTTTTTTCATATGCAAATATTGCAATGCATGTTAAGGGATATGGTGTAAAGATGGGTTATAAAGAAGCTGAGTTAGAGGGAATCAGCAGAGTCAAACTTTGGCTCTTTTCAAAGACTAAAATAAAAGAGGCAAAATTCTAGCAAATAAGTAAAGAAACAAAAAGAGAAAGCACCAATAAGCAATATTAGGAGTAAAAAGTGAACATTATAGATACAATGAAGACTTTTTTAAAGAAAGAAAACTAAGAACAACTTTTTGGCAATAAGTCTGAAAACAGCTTCCAATAGACTAAATGTTTGTGTTCCCCCCATTACACACACAACTTTATAGTTTAAAACCTAATCCCCAGCCGGGCACCATGGCTCACGCCTGTAATCCCAGCACTTTGGGAGGCCAAGGCAGGCAGATCACCTGAGGTCAGGAGATAGAGACCAGCCTGGCCAACATGGTAAAACCCTGTCTCTACTAAAAATACCAAAAATCACCCAGGCACAGTGGTGGGTACTTGTAATCCCAGCTACTTGGGAGGCTGAAGCAGGAGAATCCTTGAACCCGGGAGACAGAGGCTGCAGTGAGCTGAGATCGCGCCATTGCACTCCAGCCTGGGCAACAAGAGCAAAACTCCATCTCAAAACAAAAAACCTAATCCCCAGTGCAATGGTATTTGGAAGTGAGGCATTTGGGAGGTGTTTAGGTCATGAGGGTAGAACCCTCACAAATGAGATTAGTGGGTTTATAAAAGAGACCTCAGAGAGTTCCCTCACCCATTCCATCATGTGAGGACACAGTAGAAAGATGGTCATCTGTGAACCAAGAAGCAAGCTCTCACCACACACAGAATCAGCCAACACCTCAGTCTTGGACTTCCCAGCTTCCAGAACTGTGAGAAATAAATTTCTGTTGTTTGTAAGTCACCCAGGCTATGGTATTCTGTTATAGCAGCACAAAAGGACTAAGACACAGATTAAGTGGATAATTGACTAGAAAAAAATATAACTCATCAAAGCAATTCAATAAGAAAGTAAGTAGGTTAGAGTATACATAATGGATTTAGGCAGAGAAAATGAACTTAACCTCAAATAATTCAGTGCCAGTTCAGGGCAAGTCACAGAAAAGGCATTCTGGAATTCTTTCTGCAGCAAGCCAAGTGCAGTAAAAATGGGCCTTTTCCCCAGTACTTGTACGAATTGCCTACCCATAATGTTCAAACTGAAGACTTAACTGTCATTATCAATAACTGGGCCAGATTTTTTTCTCATATTGATGTCTTGTTAACCTGCAAGTTTTCCTGAAATTTCTGCCAATAATATTACCTTTATGGGCCTCTACTTTAAGCATTCTGTGCACTGTAACTGGCCTTAAAGCATTAAGTCAGCAGTGCTGAACGTTTGGGTCTGCAGGATACCTTTGAATACTAGTGGTACACTCGAAACTAAGTCTTCAGATGATACGAAATAAATCAGCAATAATTACAATACAATCCTACTGTAATATAACAACATAGCTCTGACTGTAAAAGCAGCCACACTTGCGAATGTCACCCTCTAGCAGCACGTTACTATTTAGGCAGATCCTATTACTGCCTAACTGTACCCTAGTATGTACTTTTAAGGTCATAACCTTACATCTCACATCCACCCAACAGAAGACCTTTCTAGGTACCAGCTTAAACTTTTCCTTATACCTTTTATGTGTTACCCACAGCAAGCTCTATGCTACTGTACCATGCTGTTGTGTCATATAATCCCCTCAGCCTATTCCAGTTGGTAGACATCATATAAATACCTGTATACTGAATCCCAGAAAGAATTACTGTTACACATGAGTCAAAAATTGATCCTCCCACCCTCCTGTGAAGAGCTTACCTTACACTTTGTGCGTAGCTGACGACTGCCAAGCACCATTAGCAAGCCAACAGGCAACAAAGATTTCCCAAAGCACTGTATACATCTTATTGAGTTTCACTGAGATGATTGTAGACGGATCATTTTTTATTTCAAAGTTATGCATGCATTTGTGATATATATTAGGAGGAAATGCAACCAGCATCTCATACATGGGTTTTCACAGATATTATGGCTTAAATAATTTAAATGGACTTAGCTAGTGATTTGTACATTGAAATAATAAATATATTTAAGTAATAATCTTAAATAAAAATAATTAAATATAATAAAAAATATAAAATTAATATTAAATAATAAATACATTTACCTTGTCATATCATTGAAATATGAATGTTAAATTGATAATAATATATATAGTATGAGGATATGGTAAAAATCATGAAGGTAGCATATGAGTGATTGAAGTTTAGGGTACTGGTCTATCTAATTCGCTCATTAAGACCAATTATCACTCAGCAGAAGGCAAGGATCAAAGTGAAGGTGACACATTATAAGAATGTGCATTATTATAAATGGTCTCATGTGATCTCCCCTATACAGTTGTATGGCGGATGCACCTGAAAGCAGTCACTTAAGCATACCCTGAGAATGACCTGTGGCCTCAGAAGAGTGTGTGTTCACAGTCCCGCACTAAGGAACCTGGAAGTGGCCAATCCAGAGTTTCTTTCCTTGTCTATGAAGGATGTCTCAACCTCTGACCCATCCCTTGGAATGCAGGTTGTATAGGAGATTGAGGCCCTTTGTTATGGGTTAGATGGAGGGTGCAAAGTAAAAATACTAGGTAAACTGCAAGCTTTTTACAAACAGTAGGTATTCTGTCCAACTCACCACCACTGAACAGTCCCTGTAGGTGCATTCCCCCAATAAACCCTATATATCATTCACTGTCTCCAAGTCTCTTCTTTGGCCTCTTGGACACAGTGCTATCCCTATTGGAATCAATAGGGGTCCAGCATGACAATAGCGAGTTGGGAAAAGGAAATGTGGTTATACCAACTGAGACTTAGGAAGGCTAAATAACATGTGCACTGTCATGTAGGCCATGATGTGATTTCCCAGTTCCCAACATGGCACAAAGATCAGGGCTGCCTGAAGACCTTCATGGGGAGCATACCCAGTCCATCTTCCACTTGGTCCAGCTCTTTCCATCATGCCACATTTTCCCCTAAGGAAGACAAGGAGGCAACAGGGGGTCTGAGAACACAAAAGCATGATCAGAGGGTAGAGGGGCTACAAGAAGAGCCCCAGAAATAACCCTAGAAAAGGTTATTTCTTTTTTAGAAAGAAAAGAAAACCCTCATAATTCTGCTTCCGGCTGTTAAAGTTTGGAAAAAATGCCTTTCATATACAGCATTATGATGCATTAAAAAACAACAGGGGCCGGGCGTGGTGGCTCATGCCTGTAATCCCAACACTTTGGGAGGCCGAGGCAGACAGATCGTGAGGTCAGGAGTTCGAGACCAGCCTGGCCAACATGGCGAAACCCCATCTCTACTAAAAATACAAAAGTTAGCCAGGTGTGGTGGCGGGTGCCTGTAATCCCAGCTACTGGGGAGGCTGAGGCAGGAGAATTGCTTGAACCCAGGAGGCAGAGATTGCAGTGAGCCGAGATCACACTACTGCACTCCAGTCTGGATGACAGAGTGAGACTCCGTCTCAAAAAACAAAAACAAATAATAAAAAAAAAAAATGGACATTAGTGGCAAGTGCCTGTAATCCCAGCAACTCAGGAGGCTGAGGTGTGAGGTTCACTTGAGCAAGGAGTTTGAGGCTACAGTGAGCTATGACCTCATCTCCGCCTGGCGAGCACAGTGAGACACTGTCTCAAAAAAAAAAAAAAAAAACAGGCAGGGTGGCTCACAGATGGCCCAGCACTTTGGGAGGCCAAGGTAGGTGGATCACCTGAGGTCAGGAGTTCGAGACCAGCCTGATCAACACGGTGAAACCCCGTCTCTCCTAAAAATACAAAAAAGTTAGCTGGACGTGGTGGTGGGTGCTGGGCACCTGTTGTCCCAGCTACTCGGGAGGCTGAGACAGAAGAATCGCTTGAACCCAGGAGGCAGAGGTTGCGGTGAGCCAAGATCATGCCACAGCACTCCAGCCTGGGTGACGGAGCGAGACTCCATCTCAAAACAAAACGAAAAAAAGTCTAAAATCAGCTGTCTCTTAAATTTAGCCCAAGGCTAATTACCCACTATTTCCCCAGAAAAAGTTTATGTGGGCAACACCACAGCAGTACAAACCTGGAGTGTTTTTTTTTCAGTGAATATTCTTTCTGGATGTATTAGTCCATTTTCACACTGCTATAAAGAAATACCCAAGACTGGGTAATTTATGAAGGAAAGAGGTTTAATTGACTCACAGTTCCACGTGGCTGGGGAGGCCTCGGGAAACTTACAATCACGGCAGAAGGTGAAGGGGAAGCTGGCACATCTTGCATGGCAGCAGGCGAGAGAGAGCGAGAGCAGAGAAAGCTGCCTTATAAAACCATCACATCTCACGAGAACTTACTCACTGTCACAACAACAGCATGGAGGAAACCACCCCCAAGATCCAGTCACCTCCCACTAGGTCTCTCCCTCAGTACCTGGGGATTAAATTCAAGATGAGATTTGAGCGGGGAGGGCACAAAGACTAACCATTTCCTTTTTCCCTCTAGTGGTACAAGCAAGTAAGGATCAAATTTTAAGATGAAGACAGAATTCTGATGCGGCTCTTCTACAATGCCTTGCCTCCCCAATAAATAAATGAAAGTTTCTAGGGAACCCCAGAGGAGAGGTGAAGGGATTTGGTTTCTGTATGGAAAGAAAAGTGTGAGGGTCTTGAGGATTCTGAGTATTGTAAGGAAGAATAATTTAAATATAAATGAGATTTGAATTTATCACACAAAATGCAGGGAATTTTCCTCCTTGAAACCAGATTTGTTCTGTGTCTTACTCAGAAATATATCGGCCCCAGAGCAAAGGGCATGGCAGTACAGGAAACAGAACTGGGTTTTGAGGCACATTTCCCCAGCTGACTCTTTGACCTTGAGCAAATCTCTTCCTTTCTCTGGATGGCCGATGACCTTTCAGCACTCTTCCCATTTCAACACTGTGTGACTCCAGTCAAAATTTTTATAAAAAGAAAATGGGAGGAAAATCCAGACTTTACTAATCCGAAATGCAGAGCCAAGGGACACCACCTCTAGAATAATCTAGATTTGAGTCTGAAGAGTGACAAGAATGAAAACAGAATTCCTAGTGGCAGTTTCAGAGAGCCTCCAGCCCAGCAACTGATGTTGAATATGGCAAAGATTATCACTAGGACCAGGAGTCCACAGGGGTCTCACTTAGGGTCCAAAGGGGATAGGATTTAATAAGAGCTAAAGGTCCTAGAACTTTTTTACTTTTTTTTTTTTTTTTTTTTTTGACACAGAGTCTCACTCTGTTGCCCAGGTTGGAGTGCAATGGAACGATCTTGGCTCACTGCAATCTCTGCCTCCCAGTTCAAGCGATTCTCCTGCCTCAGCATCCCAAGTAGCTGGGATTACAGGCACACTCCACCAAGCCCAGTTAATTTTGTATTTTTAGTAGAGACAGGGCTTCACCATGTTGGCCAGGCTGGTCTCGAACCCCTGACCTCAGGCGATCTACCTGCCTCAGCCTTCCAAAGTGCTGGGATTACAGGAGTGAGCCCCCGCACCCAGCCGGTCCTAGAACTTGAAGGTGAAAGTCGAGTTACTCAGTCAAACTGTAACAGAGACTCAGAATTAGAGGACTTGCCCAAGGACTGGAAGTGATGAAGGCAAGTGATTCAATCAACATAGTCAATGAGACTGAGCATGGTGGCTTACACATGTAATCCCAACACTTTGGGAGGCCGAGACAGGAGGATCACTTGAGCTCAGGAATTCAAGAACAGCCTGGGTAACATAGTGAGACTCCATCTCTACAGTTTTTTTTTTTTTTAATTAGCCAGGCGTGGTGGCACAGGCCTGTAGTCCCAGCTACTGGAAAGGCTGAGGTGGGAGGATCGCTTTCGCCTAGGATGTCAAGGCTGCAGTGAGCTGTGATCATGCCACCGCCCTCCAATCTGGGAAACAGAGCAAGACTCTGTCTCAAAAAGAAACAAACAAGCATCATCAATGGGCATTACTGTGCCACTCATAACGCTGCCTTATTCACCAGTTTCTTCATTGTCCTGGATCAGGTTTCTCAGAAGCTGATAGATGAGAAAATGTGTGCAAGTGATTTGTTAAGAAAGGGCTCCCAGGAGAAAGCAGTAAGAGAGGTGGGGAAGCAGAATAGGGAAAGGGAGGAAGCCAGAAGGCAGGCTGAAGTCCTAGCCTCAGCCTGATTCTGGAGGGTCAGTTATACCACACAATTTGTCCTGCCTCAAGGCAGAGGAGCTGGGCTTTCCTGCTCCTTCACTCCTCAGCCATCACCTTAGGCTGCCCTGAAGGCATGAAAACTCCTGAGTACTTTTCACTCTTGAGAGCATCCAGGGTAAGCTGCTTCTGTAGCCCAAGGGCAGTTCTCTGAAGAAGGTTGTAGGTTTCAGCTACTAGGATAGGAGGCAAGCCCATGGACGTTGCAGATGAGAACACAGAACTGCTCAGCATTTCCGCAGGGACAGGGTGAGACACCAACACCAACAGTGTGCATATATATTTGACTTTTCTCCCTACATGAATCATCAACTTGTTATGGGATGAAGCATGGGTTTCAGATTCCAACAGACCTGGAGTTGGGTTCCAGCTCCATCAATTACAAGGTCTGTGACTTTAAACAAAATGTTTAACTACACTGAGACTCAGTTTTTGCATCTGCAAAATTCAATGGATTCACCTCAAATAAACAAAGTGCATTTTAATCCATTCTAAAATGCACATCTTTTCAAATTTAAAAATCTTCCAAATCAGTATACATCTCGTAATCATTCTTGGCCAGGCAGTAATCACAAGCTTGTCTCTGGCTGTGCTCAAGAGAACTTGGTTGCAGTTGCTGACAATATTGTCACAATTGAGTTATATGCACTGTTGATAATATAGGTGTTTTAATCCCTGTTTTAAATGTCTCCAAAATGATTACACTAGCATTCCATGTCAATAGGAAAAGTTTCAATAGAAATAGCACAGCAGAGAATGAAAACAACAGTTGAACGTGGATTTGGTGTGAGAGACACAAAAACTCTTAGAAGGAATGACCACGTTTACCTACTTTTAGCAAAATAAAATCAAACACAGCCTTTCCAGAACCTAAGAAAGGAAGATACCCACAAGAAGATGAATCTGTGTTGCATTTTGCTACTGAGAAGTGTGCACAAGGATTGCCCATCCTGGCAACTGAAGGCAGAGAAAATTGCTGAGCCCTTCAGAATAGATGAAAGGAATTTCAAAGCAACAAGATGCTGGTGTGAGTGATTCATAGAAGACACATCACTATCATTGTGTCATGGTTTCATTAGTAGATTTTTGTTCCTGATCCATAAAATAATGGTGCATCTGGCAGTCAATTATGTCTTAGATTAAATGAAATTCCCCCAAATTGCAAATGCCACAAGGTTTGGCTATGCCCTGGAGCTGACAGTACTGAGCTGAATGTGAGGAAGTGAGGTCCCCAGGAATGATGAGGCATCATAGAAAGGCCAGGCTTCTCTTGTGGGATTCTGGGAGGCACAAAAAAGTGAACATGGGATCAACTTATAACTGGGATGGCAGGAAACCTTTAACGTTTGAAATGCAGTAGCTAGAGATGAAAAATGACAAAGCCGTCACTTGCAGAAGTGATCTCTCCTCTGCCCTAGCCTCACTAGAGACCTTTCTACTCAGGGGGTGTGTGTGCTAGCCCATTTTGCATTGCTATGAAAAAATATCTGAGGCTGGGTAATTCATAAAGAGGTTTATTTGGCTCATGTTTCTGTAGGCTGTACAAGCATGGCACCAACATCTGCTCAGCTTCTGGTGAGGCCTCAGGAAGCTTCCACTCATGGTGGAAGGCAAAGGGAGAGCAAGCAAGTCCCATGTCAAGAGAGGGAGCAAGAGAGGGAGCAGGGAAGTCCCAGACTCTTTTTAACAATCAGATTCTGCATGAACTCATTCCCATGGAGAGGGCACCAAGCCATTCATGAGAGATCAGCCCCCATGACCCAAACACCTCCCAGCACGCCCCACTTCCAATATTGGGGATCACATTTCAACAGAATTGGAGGGGACAAACATCCAAACCATATCATGGGGGATATGCAGAAACTTAATGACCCTCACGTTAGGGAAACAGCAGGCCCCAGAAGGGCCCCTAAGGGCCCCTACTAGGCCAGGTGTGGCCCTCTAGTGGCTGTGAGAGGCTGTCCAGGGATCCCAGAGGAGGGCCGCTGAAGAGAGGCTACGGGCAGCAGCCAGGCACCAGTTAGTGAGGAAATATTCTAATATTTAGAAAATCACTGTGGTCACATTGGTGTTTACTGGTCAAATATCAGCCCTGCTGTCCTGTATATCATGAAAATTAAAAGCCAAATTATGAAAGTCTGGGCACAGTGGCTCATGCCTGTAATCCCAGCACTTTGGGAGGCGGAGGCAGGCAGATCACTTGAGGTCAGGAGTTTGAGACCAGCCTGGGCAACATAGTGAAACCCTGTCTCTACAAAAAATACAAAAATTGGCCAGGTGTGGTGGCAGGCACCTGCTATCCCAGCTACTAGGGAAGGTAAAGCAAGAAAATCCCTTGAGCCCAGGAGGCAGAGGTTGCAGTGAGCCAAGATTGTGCTACTGCACCCCAGCCTGGGTGACAGAGTGAGACCCTGACTCAAAAAAGAAAAGAAAAACAAAAAAAGAGCCAGGCTGTGGAGTCAGACACGGGCCTGAATCCCTGCAGGATGACCTTAATCAGTCATTTAACTTCTTACAGTCTCATTTGTTTTTTCATTTTTGTAATGGGGGAAATACTTGATTCTACAGGTTTCTTAGAATTAAATGAGTTAAGATAGGTATAATACTTCAGCATGGGGCCCAGCACATAGAAAGTACTCCACAAACCAAAGCTGCTAGCACTTCTCATGCACAAGGAGCCAGGCAATTTGTCCAGTCATTAGTGGATGACTCACTTTGGACTGTCTATGTTGAAGATGTGGGGTTAGGGTTTGACTGTTGATAGCCATTAAAGGACAACCACAATGAGAACATCTGGTTTCCATTGAAATTCTAGTCTGTCCCTGTGTTATTTGAGTCAGCTTAGGATTTCTTCCCCCTACCTCCAAAACAACTGAAAGCTTTGTACTACATTTACCATTGCTAAGTGGGTGGAAAATGTTCTTTATTAAAAAACAGGCCCCAGAGCAGTATGGGAGACAGCTATCTATTTTGGCAAGTTGTCTTTCCATTAAGTACATATTACACAGTCAACTCACCATGGAAAAGCAGTTGAGACATTTCTCACTGACCTTTCTAGCCCCAGTTATTTAATGCTTAGCAAATACTGGAGGGATAATATCATCAAAATTTGCAGCTAATGGGTGAATGTAGCACTGTCTGTGTCTTTAAAACATGCTTTCTCATCCTAATTAATGCTTATTTTGTACCGTTTTTCACTATTACACATACTATTACAGTTAATACGCTTATAGTTACATCTTTGTGCCTTTGTCTAATTATTTCCTCAGAAATTCTTAGAAACAGAGTGCCTAGAATAAGTGGCATATAGATCTTTTTAATGAACATACATTGCCCTCCAGAAAGTTTTTACCAATTTACAATTTTAGCAATAATGTATGAAGGTATATTTCCCCATACCCTCAACATTTAAATCTTTGCAATCTGGTAGGCAAAAATGTGATCTTACTGCCTATTGCTTCAATTTGCATTTCTTCAGTTACTCATTAGTTAGGCATCTTTATATTTGCTTATAAAATGGATTTCTTACTCTGAAATTTCTCTTTGAACCTTTTGCTGATTTTTCCAAAGACTGCTGATATTTTTACTCAGTTATAAGCATTCTTTAAAATGTAAATAATAAATTTAAATACAGGCCAGGCGTAGTGGCTCACGCCTGTAATCCCAGTGTCTTGGGAGGCCAACTCAGGAGGATCACTTGAGCCCAGGAGTTCAAGGCTGCAATGAGCTGTGCTCCTGTCACTGCACTCCAGCCTGGGCAACAGAACTGTCTCTAAAAATAATATAAAATCGTATAAATATAAACACAAATTAAGAACTCATCGGCCGGGCGCGGTGGCTCAAGCCTGTAATCCCAGCACTTTGGGAGGCCGAGACGGGCGGATCACAAGGTCAGGAGATCGAAACCATCCTGGCTAACATGGTGAAACCCTGTCTCTACTAAAAAATACAAAAAAACTAGCCGGGCGAGGTGGTGGGCGCCTGTAGTCCCAACTACTCGGGAGGCTGAGGCGGGAGAATGGCGTAAACCCGGGAGGCGGAGCTTGCAGTGAGCTGAGATCCGGCCACTGCACTCCAGCCTGGGCAACAGAGCGAGACTCCCTCTCAAAAAAAAAAAAAAAAAAAAAGAACTCATAGAATCATGACTCATGACTTTGTCAAAATCTACTTACTTCCTAAAGGCTCTGCTATGATCTGATTGTGTCCCCCCAAAATTCAAATGTTGAAATTTAATTGCAGTATGATAGCATTAAGAGGTGGAGGTGATTACATCATGAAGGTAGAGGCCTCAGAAGTGAGAATAATAACCTTATCAAAGAGGTGCAGATCTTGCTCTGTCACCCAGGCTGGAGTGCAGTGGTGCCTTCATGGCTCACTGCCGCCTAAACCTCCCAGGTTCAAGTGATTCTCCCACCTCAGCCTCCCAAATAGCTGAGACTACAAGCTTGCACCACCATTCCCAGCCATTTTTTTGTATTTTTTGCAAAGATGGGATTTGACCATGTTGCCCAGGTTGGTCTCAAACTCCTGGATTCAAGACATCTGCCAGACTCGGCCTCCCTAAGTGCTGGGATTACAGGCATAAGCCACTGCACACAGCCTTTAGGATTCTTAATATTTAGTAAAGTTTTAACTACATAATAAATACTCAAATACCAATCATATCTATGTATCATACAACCTACTAATAATGTAACCGAATTTTTAAGATTAAGTAATATTAATATTACTTAATATTCAATACAATATTTAGTATTAATATATTTAATATTTAAGTATTATTTAATATACTTAACATTTAATATTTTAATTGCTTAATAATATTAAACAATATTTAAAACTTAATATGAAGTATATTATTAACGAACTGTTATTTAGTTTCTGGATTTGCAAATGGGAAGGTAGAAAGAAGGAGACATAGGAAGGCAAATGGAAAAATAAGGTATTCTTTTTAGGTCACAGAATTTTTCAATTAAAAGGGGTCTTAAACATTATTAATCTAATACCTTTATTTTACAGAAGAAAATGAGACTCAGAAAGAAGGGATTAATCTGTTTTCTTTCTTTTTTAAAAAATAAGACCATAAATATTGTTTTATAGCATGTTTATGTTTCATTTATAAAACATTAACAACTCCTCACATCTTTAGATTTTCTATGATAGCATCATTTTTAATGACTGTGTGATATTTTAGTATAAGAATGTGTGTCAATTTATTTAACCAATCATGAAGAAGTATTTTAACCTATAACATAAATATTACTGATTCTAGGTAGTAAAAAGAAAAACAAAAAAACTATAAATCATGGGGCCTGGTTTTCAAGAAGTGCATATTTTGTTACTCTGGTATAAAAACTTAAAACTCTAGGCCAGGCGAGGTGGCTCATGCTTGTAATCCCAGCACTCTGGGAGGCCGAGGCATGTGGATCACCTGAGGTCAGGAGTTCAAGCTCAGCCTGACCAATATGGTGAAACCCCATCTCTCCTGAGAATACAAAAATTAGCCAGCATGGTGGTGCACACCTATAATCCCAGCTACTCAGGAGGCTGAGACAGGAGAATCTCTTGAACCTGGGAGGCGGAGGTTGCAGTGAGCCAAGATCACGCCACTGCACTCCAGTCTGGGCAACAAAGCAAGACTCCATCTCAAAAAAAAAAAAAAATCTCCGTCCCCCAGTGTTACCTGGCAGAGACTTTGGCAGCAGATGATCAGCATCTTAGGAGATGATTATGTGAATATAAAAGGAGACCACCTGTAATCCCAGTGCTTGAGAGGCCAAAGCAGGAGAATCTCTTGAAGCCAGGAGTTCAAGACCAACCTGGGTAACATAGTGGGACCCTTCCCCCATCTCTAATAAAAAAATAAAATAAAAAGAATTTTAAATAATATCATGTAAGAAAAATTCATCCTACCCCATTAATAGAATTTATACTCATTCTAAATCAATGAGCCAGAATAATGGGGTTTTACTTTGTTTCACAGAATCAGAGGGTCTTACAGTAAGAAGGGAATTTCAAAGCTGCTTATCCAAAACACCCATTCAATAGCTAGATCTCGTCCAGCAGCCTCTCCATGAAGTTCTACAGCAACACCGATGTGACAGAGACAGCCTCACTTTCTGAAGGCAGTTAGAAAGTGCTTCCATATACTGATACAGGATCTGTTTCCTTGTAACTTCCTCGCACTTGTTTACCAAACAATACTTTTGGGACCAAACAGAACAAGTTGAATTCCCCTGCCACATGGCAGCACGTGTAGTGTTTGGAGACAGTTCTGATGGCCTCTCCCAACATACACCATCCCCACCCTCTTCCTGCCCCACCTTCTCTAGACTAACATCTCCAGCTCCTCATATGGTGGCCATTGTTCTCGTTCCTTGACATTTGCGTTGTTTTTTCCTGAATATGATTCAGTTTGTCCACATTCCCCAAAGGGTGGGCCTACAGTACTCTTGATAAGGAGTTGCAAATTCAGATAGCTCCAGGGATTAGACCCTATCTAAAGATAAATATGAAGCCGGCAGGGTGGCTCACACCTGTAATCCCAGCACTTTGGGAGGCAGAGACGGTTGGATCATGAGGTCAGGAGTTTGAGACTAGCCTAGCCAACATAGTAAAAGCTTGTTTCTACCAAAAATACAAAAATTAGCCGGGTATGGTGGCGCACACCTGTAGTCCCAGCTACTCGGGAGGCTGAGGCAGGAGAATCGCTTGAACCCAGGAGGCGGAGGCTACAGTGAGCCGAGATGGCGCCACTGCACTCCAGCCTGAGTGACAGAGCGAGACTCTGTCTCAAAAAAATAAATAAATAAATAAACATGCAATTGGGCCCAGTATAAAGACATGAGGAATGGTGGGAGCTGGACTTAGCCCTGATTTAAGGCTTTCATATTAAAAACTTTAAACTCAGGTGCTAGTCAAAGAGTATTGGGGCGTAGAGTCATATTTGCCCTTCTGGGCCACTGGTTATCTGATCAAGGTAAAGCTGTCCCGTCCCTGATACTAAAAGGCAGTTGTCACTATATTAGTTATGATGTGTATAATCAGCCCCCCTCTTTGAATATGTCCTCTTATCAACTCATTTTTGCCTTTGGTGGGGTAGCTCATTACTTTAGTCTGGTCAAGACATTTTACGATTCTGATTCTATAATATTACTGAGACAAATGGTTCCCTATCGTGTGTGTGTGTGTATATATATGTGTGTGTGTGTGTGTGTATACATGCGTGTATATATACATAATTTGTATATTATGTATTATATAATTTATACATTATATAAATGTTGAATTTTACTTCAGCCCTGTCATCCTGGAAAACAGTAAAGGCTAAGAAATCCCCCACCCCTTATGTTGTAGAGAATGGCTTACTGAAAAGAACCACCTTTCCCATACGACATACATAAGACCTATAGATGCCCCCATAACTTGTTAATAAGGCCAGACCCTACTGCTCCTCTAGACTGATCAATAAGAACAAAATACTTTTTCAGCACACTTTGATCCAGCTGCCCTCCTTCCTCCAGGCTCCTAAACTCTGTCCTGCCTCAGCCTGAGCCAGCACACAGTCCCTCCTGAGAACAGGCTGGCCTCAGGGTCAAACATTCTCTCATCTACTGTCCCATCACATTGCCTTTCATCCCACTTCTCCATACCTGGTTCTCTTTGTGTTTACCCTCTCTATACAAGAAAACCTCAGCCGGGTGCGGTGGCTCAAACCTGTAATCCCAGCACTGTGGGAGGCTGAGGCAGGTGGATCACAAGGTCAAGAGATCAAGACCATCCTGTCCAACATGGTGAAACCTCATCTCTACCAAAAGTACAAAAATTAGCTGGGCATGGTGGCACGCACCTGTAGTCTCAGCTACTCGGGAGGCTGAGGCAGGAGAATTGCTTGAACCCGGAAGGCGGAGGTTGCAGTGAGCCAAGATCGAGCCACTGTACTCCAACCTGGCAACAGAGCAAGACTCTGTCTTAAAAAAACACCTGTCTTTGCCTAACTCGTAGGAAGCTTTCAGATCTTATGGTCAAAGCACTCTCCCTATTGCAACACTCTGTCTCTCTTACTGCAAGAGTCTGTTTCTCCTCCTTGCAATAATCCTTTTGAATAAAATCTCTTCTTACCTGGTCCAGATTTACTTGACAATATACATTATAATAATCTGTTAATGTTATTACATTAGCTCACCTAAGTTTTCTTTTTTAAGAAAAAAAAAAGGGAGTCAGGGGCTCACTGTCATCCAGAGACACTGCTGAAGTGCAATGAGACAGTCAATAGCTCACTGCAACCTTGAATTCCTGGGTACAAGTGATTCTCCCACCACAGCCTCCCAAGTAACTAGGACTACAGCTGTGCGCCGCCATATCCAGCTAATTTTTCAACTTTTCTGTAGAGACAAAGTCTTGCTACACTGCCCAGGCTGGTGTCAAATACCTGACCTCAAGTGATCCTCCCACCTCAGTTTCCCAAAGTGTTGGGATTACAGGCGTGAGCCACCACACCTGGCTAGTTTGCATTTATTTTAGCACTATTGAGTCACAGTGATTGTCATCCTAAATCTTTCTCCCATATGCAGGTGCTAAACCTCAGCTCCCCTCTCCAAGCACGTCCTCTTATCAATTGATTTTTTTTCCCTTTGATGGAGCATCTCATTACTTCAGCCTGGTCAAGGCATTTGAGGATTCTGATTCTATAATATTACTGAGGCAAAGTGGTTCTCTATCATTTACTAAATTGGTCAAATAGGCTCTTATAGCTTCATTTGTGTCATCAATAAAACAAGTTTGTAATACAGGACCAAAAGCTGAGTCTTCAGGAATGATTAGAAACCTTTCTCCCAATCTCTTTTATTAATAGTTAATGTAGAGTTAACTCTATATTATATAGGTAACACATTAAATATGAAAAATCATTGGCATTTCCTTAAGGCAGAGACACTTCATAAATATTTGTTAAATGAATGGTTTAAGAAAGAGCCACAACCACATTTCAATTTAATATTGTATGATTTAATTGAGCATTTATATTAAGTTCTATTCTTACAAATTAAAAAAAAAAAAAAAATACCAGTATACTCCAGGGAAGAAAAAGAAAGAAAGGAGCCAGGCACGATGGCTCAAGCCTGTAATCCCAGCACTTTGGGAGGCCGAGACGGGCGGATCACGAGGTCAGGAGATCGAGACCATCCTGGCTAACACAGTGAAATCCTGTCTCTACTAAAAAATACAAAAAACTAGCCGGGCGAGGTGGCGGGCGCCTGTAGTCCCAGCTACTCGGGAGGCTGAGGCAGGAGAATGGCATGAACCCGGGAGGCGGGGCTTGCAGTGAGCTGAGATCTGGCCACTGCACTCCAGCCTGGGCAACAGAGCGAGACTCCATCTCAAAAAAAAAGAAAAGAAAAGGTAAAGAGGTAGCACACGGTGGCTCACGCCTGAAATCTCTGCACTTTCTTTGGGAGGCCAAGGCGGGAGGATCACGAGGTCAGGAGATCAAGACCCTCCTGGCTAACATGGTGAAGCCCTCTCTACTAAAAATACAAAAAATTAGCCAGGTGTGGTGGCGGGCGCCTGTAGTCCAAGTTACTCGGGAGGCTGAGGCAGGAGAATGGTGTGAATCCCGGAGGCGGAGCTTGCAGTGAGCTGAGATTGCACCACTGCACTCCAGCCTGGGCAAAAGAACAAGACTCTGTCTCAAAAAAAAAGAAAAAAGAAAAAAAAAGAAAGGCCGAGCACAATGGTTCATGCCTGTAATCCCAGCACTTTGAGAGACCAAGGTGGAAAGGATTGCTTCAGCCCAGAAGTTTGAGACCAGCCTCCACAACATGGAAAAAAATAGAAAAATTAGCCAGATATGGTGTCATGCACCTGTAGTTCCAGCTACTTGGGAGACTGAAGTGGGGGAATCACTTGAGCCCAGGAGTTCTAGGCCGCAGTGTGCTGTGATCGCACCACTACATTCCAGCCTGGGCAAAAGAGCAAGACCCTATAAAAAGAAAGAAAAAGAAAGACAGAAAGAAAGAAAGACGGAAAGAAAGACAGACAGAAAGAGAAAAAAAAGAAAGAAAGAAAAGGAAAGAAAGAAAGAAAGAGGAAATTTAACTAGTTCTGAACGATGTATTCGTCTTCTGAATATGTATCATAGTAGAAACCGCTTTTTACAACTTTCATTCATTTATTCAACAAATATTTATTAATATTTATTGTATACCTACTGGTACCAGACACTATTCTAGGCACCAAGGATAAAGAAGTAAACAAAACAGAGTTCCTACCCTTGTTGAGTTCACATTCTAGTAGGGAACATACAGTAAACAAGTAAGCCAATCCATAGATAATATAACATCAGTTCATAATAAGGGCTGTGTAGAAAAATAAAGCAGGGGCTGGTCACAGTGGCTCATGCCTATAATCCCAGTACTTTGGGAGGCTGAGGCAGGTAGATCGCCTGAGGTCAGGAGTTCCAGATCAGCCTGGCCAACATGGCGAGACCCCCGTCTCTGCTAAAAATACAAAAATTAGCTGGGCATGGTGGCGCATGCCTGTGGTCCCAGCTACTTGAGAGGCTGAGGCAGGAGAATCGCTTGAACCTGGGAGGCGGAGGTTGCAGTGAGCCGAGATCGCGCCACTGCACTCCAGCCTGGGTGCAATGAGACAGAGTGAGACCTGTCTCAAAAATAAATTAATTAAATTAATAATAATAATAATATTAAAAGTTAAACTTTAAAATAGAGCAGAGTCGGGGATAGAGAAGGATGGGGCAGAGTGACACTTCAGACAGAGTTGTCAGGAAAAGGCCCTCGGAAAGTGAATAAAGGTGGAGAAGTCAGGCAAACACCTGACTGTAGAACATCCCAGGCCAAGAGAAAGGCAAGGGCAAAGGCCTCTGGTGGAAACATGGCTAGTTTCTTTGAGGGACAAAAAAGAAAGCCAGCGTGGCCACAGCAGAATAAGAAGGAGGTAGAAAATGTGACGTGAGCCGGGCAGGAACCAGGTCATGTACGGCCTAGAAAGCCATGTAAGGACCTTAGATTTTGTCCAATGTGGCTGGAAGCCATTGGAGGACTGAGAACAGAAATGTGACATGGTCTACTTTTTATTTTGAGAGATCGCTTTGGCTGTTGGGTAAGAAATACACTGAACATACTTTGAAGGGGCAAGAGAGACTTGATCTTTTTTTTCTTTTTGTTTTTCTTACATCTTTTTTACAACTCTGGTAAGGACCTATTTAGAGTTTTTAAATATTTCAGCACCAGTGAAATGGACAGGATTAGTGTAGTGCCCAGTCAAAGGTGCATGAGCTTTAGAATAGTTGCTTTAAAAGTTATGGTAAAGTTCACCTATCCATGAAATGTGAAATGCTTAGGTTGAAAATTACTTCCAACTGTTCTTGAAGATATATGTACCAAGTAACTAATGTAGCTCTGCACGCGTCAGAACCCTAGAGGCAAAGAGCTAAGGTTAGTCTCAACATTGCTTCTTTTAAGAACGTAGATGACAATGCCATTTCAAAGAAAATTGTACAGAAACTGTAAGGCTATCAAAGCAGAGGTAAAGAAGCAAGAGGAAATACTGAAGTAAGAAGCTCTGCATTTTAAATACGCTGTGTGTGCTATTAACCATAAAAACTGCATGTATAAATGTATTCAATCAAAACTCCATTATATGAGATACACTGCTAGTGATTACTCAAAATCCACCACCATCCTCTAACTTTTCCCTTGTGAACTAAACCCCAGTTTGGTTCAGTACAGTGGCATGCCTGGTCTTGGGTGAATCAAGATTGGTCTAAACTGTTCAATGAGAACCCTTCCTTGCCTTTCCACCTTCCTTTGAAAGTGGAGGAGGCCAAATGACCCAGTTCCAGCCAGAAATCTGCTTGGGAGTGTGATCTGGGGGTGTGAATATGATAGTAGAACCTTCTTTTCTTTCTTTTTTGGTAGCATCTGTGAACCATTCACTTTCTAATTGTGGATCACACAGTGTTTTCACAGCTCATGTTACTGTCTTATAACTTCCAGCCCCTCTTTCCACCCCCACTCTTAAATGAAAGATAAAACAAAAAAGGAGGCCAGTTGGAATTTATTTTCCTCCCTCTGTAGCGGATGTTAAAGGTTTAACTTTACTGACAAAAATTGTCGGACACAGCTGGCTTCCCCTTCCCCCTCTCTTCCTGCCTTGTTTGTGGGCATGTGGGCTACTATTCAGGCATGCTGCAACAATGGGGGAAAAGCCAAGAGATTTACCAGGATGCTGGTCCTAATGTCATTAGCCACCAAACCAACACTGTTAGCAGTGGAAGTTATCCGGGTCATACGGCACCAAAATATGTTACCGTTTGCCAATCTGCAGAGGTCTGCAGCAACCTCAATTCTTGCCTCCTCAGAAGAAAGAATTCGACCAAGGAGCATAAGGTAGAAGACACTGAGGCAAGTTTTAGAGCAGGAGTGAAAGTTTATTAGAAAACTTTAGAACAGGAGCAAAAGGAAGTAAAGTACACTTGGAAGTGGGCCAAGCGGGCGACTTGAGAGAGTCAAGTGTGCGGTTTGACCTTTTGACTTGGGGTTTTATATGTTGGCTACTCCCGGGGTCTGCGTCTCTTCCCCGGATTCTTCCTCAGGTGGGTTTCTGTATGCACGGTGGCCTGCCAGCACTTGGGAGGTGAGCATGCCCGGTGTGTTTACTGGAATTGTATGCATGTTCACTGGAGGCATTCTTCCTTACCAGCTCAATGTCCCCAGGAGGTCGTATACCATTAAACTCCACTGTTTTGCCTTAATGTGCATGTGTGAGCTCACTTGCCCAACTCCTGAGATCTTATCAGGAAACCACTGATCACCAGCTTCAGGTTTTTCCTATCTATAGGGAGACTGCCTTTTCCTAGTACTTGCTCGACCAATTATTATTTTAGAAAGACAGTTAACAACCACCTGACCATCCATTACCCAATGGTCACCAAATTCCTGGTTGGCGGGGACCCTCTCCTGCCCTGTTCTTTTCTGACTAGTACTGTAATAACACCGTCTGTAACAACACCATCAGCACCTACTTCCAGACTTCTTGTTAAGTAAGAACTAGAAACTCTTGTAGAAAGTCTCTGTAAATTGGGTTTTCTGTTACTTGTAGCCAAACAGTCTTTTTTTTGAGAGTCTTGCTCTGTCACCCAGGCTGGAGTGTAATGGAGCCACCTCGGCTCACTGCACCTCTGCCTCCCAGGTTCATGCAATTCTCCTGCTTCAGCCTCCCAAGTAGCCGGGATTACAGGCATGTGCCACCAAGCCTGGGAATTTTGTATTTTCAGTAAAGACTGGGTTTCACCATGTTGGTCAGGTGGGTCTCAAACTCCTGACCTCTACTGATCCACCCGCCTCAGCTGGGATTACAGGTGTGAGCCACTGCACTTGGCCAGGAGCTACACTCTCGATTCAAGACTGCTTTTTCCCCCCGCTTCTTTTCTTTCTTTTTTGATGGCATCTGTGAACCATTCACTTTCTAATTGTGGGTCACACAGTGTTTTCATGGCTCAAGTTACTGTTTTATAACTTCCAGCCCCTCTTTCTACCCTAACTCTTAAATGAGAGATAAAACAAAAAAGGAGGCCAGTTGGAATTTATTTTCTCCCTCTGTAGCAGATGTTAAATTCAAACTTTTTTTACTGAGGGAATATTAAAGGCAGCATCTTTTTATCCCAGAGCCACTCCCCCTCGCATTTGAAGGCACAGCCCTCAGGAGGAAGCCTCAGGGGCCTTTTCATCCAGGGCGTGGAGGGAGGGCTCTGAAGCTGGGTGCTGCCTCCCCCTCCACCACTTCCCCACTGTGGGCCTTGGGCAAGATTTTGAATCACTCTGGGTCACAGTTTACTCATCTGAAGGGGGTTGGACTAAAGAATCTTGGAAGTTTTTCTAGTTCTTGAGTCAATACATTGCCTCAAAAAATTGAATGTAAAACCACTGGCCATTTTTAGAAAAAAGTTACTTTCCCAATTTTTTTTTTTTTTTTTTTGAGAGACAGGGTCTTGCATTGTCACCCAGGCTAGAGTGCTGTGGCACCATCATAGCTCATAACTGCCAGCCAGGTTCAGGCAAGCCTCCCGCCTCACCCTCCAGAGTAGCTGAGACTACAGGTGCACACCACTGCACCTGGCTCATTTTTGTTGTTTTTTTTTTTTTTTTTTTTTTTTTTGTAGCGATGGGGGTCTCTGCACCTGGCCACTTTCCCTCTTTATTCTACTTCCTTTTCTCAATAACCAGAGATCATCTCATTAATTTGGTTTTATGAGAGTTTATTGCTAATCTTAGTCATTTGGGGTGAAGATCCTCAGTTAAGGTAAATGTTTGAGAAGCTGCCCCTTTAATTCAGATCCATAGTTTTAATCTGTTTAGAGTTTCACAGGACAAATAATAGTACTTCTCTGCTCTGCTTCAGTACTTTCGGGGTTTTTGTTTTGTTTTGTTTTGTTTTGAGACAGAGTCTCATTCTGTCACCCAAGCTAGAGTGCAGTAGCACCATCTTGGCTCACTGCAACCTCTGCCTCCGAGGTTGAAGCAATTCTCCTACCTCAGCCTCCTGAGTAACTGAGATTATAGGCGCGGGCAACCATGCCTGGCCAATTTTGTATTTTTATTAGAGACAGGGTTTCACCATGTTGGTCGAGCTGGTCTCGAACTCCTGACCTCAAGTGATCCACCCACCTTAGCCTCCCAAAAGTGCTGGAATTAAAGGCGTGAGCCACCTCGCCCAACTGCTTTAGTAGTTTCCCCCCGCACCCCCCCAACCCGCCCCTGAGACAGAGTCTCGCTCTGTGGCGCAGGCTGGAGTGCAGTGGTGCAATCTCGGCTCAGTGCACCCTCTGCCTCCCGGGTTCAAGCGATTCTCCTGCCTTGGCCTCCCCAGTAGCTGGGATTACAGGCGCGCGCCTCTATGCCCTGCTAATTTTTGTAATCTTAGTAGAGATGGGGTTTCACCAAGTTGGCCAGGCTGGTATAAACTGACCTCAGGTGATCTGCCCACCTCAGCCTCCCAAAGTACTGGGATTACAGGGGTGAGCCACTGTGCCTGGCCTGTGCTTCAGTACTTTTGATGTGAGAGGTATTTATTGTTCATGCCTGACCATAATACCTGTATGTTATTAAATTATCTCTCTTTCTGTCTTTCTCTCTCTCTCTCTCACATACACACACACACACACACACACACTCTCTCTCTCTCTTTCTCTCTCTCTCTCTCTCTCTCTGATCCTTCTGGCTAAATCAATTTTCCAAATCTTTTGACTTCTGTCCTGCATAGCAGCTCCACCTGATTCATAAGCATCCAGTCTTTTTTCTCATTCCCACTCTGATATTCACAGTCACCTCACAGCCCTCAGACTACAGATCTTATGGGTGTCAACTTCTCCGGGGTGCCTTTCTAGATACCCAGGCTGGATTCTTTGGAAAACAATGGATGAAAGAGAAAATGAAGGGTGAAAAAGCAACTTTCCTTGCTCTTTCTTCTTGAGGACTAGACCAGCATGGTGAACAGAGCACTTTCACAGGCAGTCAGGGCCACCGTAACAGAGAAATAAAAGCTCTTGCTCAAGTAGAGAGAGAAAAAGCAAGATCCAAGCTCACACAATTCCACCTCTGATTTAACTCCAGAAAATGCCTGAGGCCAATTCACTTAAGACTTATTTAAATTTTATAGCTCATTTTTACTACAGCATCGTGAGCCTCTTATTCTGCCCAATTTTGTCATATTTCAACAAATGAAATGGGATTTTGCTGTTAAGCTGCCTAAAGAACAGAAACATTTGCTGAAGAGAAATACAAGAAGCCAAGGAACATAGACCTGGTTATTATTTCTCATCATTATCACCCAAGAACATCTAGCATGTCTTTTTCTTCTTCCTTGTGAGGAAGCTGGAAGCTTCAAGGCCCAAGACTGAGCCACATGCTTTTCATTTCCTGACCTCCTCCCTGGGCCTCCACAACACCCGCTGCACACACAAAGTCTCCATCCTCTGCTTGCAGACTCGGGCCCCACCACTTCTACCTTTTATTCAGAAGTAAATGAGGCATAAAAAGTCAATACTCTGCATACTTATCAGCTCCAAATGATAAACATCTGTCTTCTGGCCCTATCCATTCCCTTGATCTGTACTGACCCTTGCGTGGCTCCAAGCCTTATCAGCTTTATGAAGCACTTTCACGTTCATTAATCTCAGAGTCCTCTCCCTAAACCTGAGAGAAGGGTATCCTTCTCTTTGTATTACAGAACAGAAAATGGCTGGGCAAAGGGGAGGTGACTGGCCAAGGTCACACAGGTCAGTGGCAGACCCAGAACTCTAACCCCCAGTCCAGAGTTTATTTTTCTATAACCTGTACAAGGTTCTCCCTTGTAAGAGTAGAGACATACATAAATCTGAGCCTTACTGGGCAATGTTGGGTTCCAGAAAAAATAGTCTCAGAAGCCGGTCACGGTGGCTCACACCTGTAATCCCAGCACTTTGGGAGGCTGAGGTGGGCGGATAGCTTGAGTTCAGAAGTTCGAGACCTGCCCCAGCAATATGGCAAAACCCTGTCTCTGCAAAAAAAAAAAAAACACAAAAAATGAGCTGAGCATGATGGCACACATCTGTAGTCCCAGCTACTCAGGAGGCTGAGGTGAGAGGGTCAACTGAGTCCAGGCAATGGAGGCTGTGCTGAGCTGAGATTGTACCACTGTACTTCAGCCTAAGTGACAGAGTGAGACTCTGTCTCAAGAGAAAAAAAAAAAAGTCTCAGAAGATACAGAATGAAGTAGTGCTAAGAACTCAGGCTATGGAGCCAGAGAACCAAAGTGTGGATCGGAACTCTACCTGCTAATAACTGTATGATGCTGTGTAATTTCGGGAGGCTTCATTCACACAATGCTTCATGTGAATTGCTCCCCCATGTGAATGATGACTAAGGTCTTCAGTGCAGGTGTCTTGGGAATTACATGACTTCCCTGTGACTCAATAGTTCCATTGGAGAAAGGGGCATAATGAGAACTATTTCCAAGGCTGTCATGGAACTGAATAAAACAAAGCCTACAAAGAGCAGATAAAGCCTGGCCCAATCGCAGATGCCCCAGATGCCCTGTCTCCTTTTAGGACGATTTCCCTCATCCCCACCCCACTGCGTATTATCCCTTGTTGTGGAAATGCTTGCCTCCAGTGAACGGCTTCCCCTCCATGCCCTCGGCGACTCCCACAGCTGGGACATCCCATAATCTATATTGTGTCAGGCACTGCACTAAGCCTAAGCATGCATGCTCTTCCTTGATCCCCATGTTGCAGGATCTCCCCCACCCTTTCACTAATCCAGACCCTCACTGAAGAATGAGCACCCCAAGTTGCTCCAGGAACACCTGGATAACGGGATTCTCATCTCAGTACTGCCGTTAACAATCAAGGTGACCAACAGGCCCGGGATGTCGCTGCTCTGAGTCCCAACTAATTCATCTACCAGGAAAGGTATCTCAATACCTGTCCTGTCCCTTAAGAGAATTGCTGTCTCTATAAACAGGATGAATCATGTGAAGCTGTAAATGAGAGCAGGGAAGAAGGTGAATTCAATGTAAGAGGCTCTGAGTTATTGTTGAAAGAAATGGCCAGGCTCTTACTAACTGCTGAGAACCCCATTTTAAAATTTACCTCTGGGTCAGGCATGGTGGTTCATGCCTATAATCCCAGTACTTTGGGAGGCCAAGGAGGGAGGATCGGTTGAACTCAGAAGTTCAAGACCAGCCTGGGCAACAAAGTGAAAGCTTATCTCTACAAAAAAATTAAAAATTAGCTGAGCGTGGTGGTGTGTGCCTGTAGTCCCAGCTACTCAGCAGGCTGAGATGGAAGGATCGCTTGAGCCCAAGAAGTCAAGTCTGCAGTGAGCCATGATCACGTTGTGCCTGTACACTCCAGCCTGGGCGACAGAGCAAGACACTGTCTGAAAAAATAAAAATAAAAATCTACCTCTGAGGGCCGGGTGTGGTGGCTCACGCCTGTAATTCCAGCACTTTGGGAGGCTGAGGCGGGCAGATCACTGGAGGTCAGGAGTTTGACACCGGCCTGACCAACATGGTGAAACCCCATTTCTACTAAAAATACAAAAATTAGCAAGGTGTGGTGGGACAGGCCTGTAATTCCAGCTACTTGGGAGGCTGAGGCAGGAGAATCCCTTGAGCCTGGGAGGTGGAGGTTGCAGTGAGCCGAGATGGCACCATTTCACTCAAGCCTGGGTGACAAAAGCATAACTCTAACTCAAAAAAAAAAATCTTCCGGCCGGGCGCGGTGGCTCAAGCCTGTAATCCCAGCACTTTGGGAGGCCGAGGCGGGTGGATCACGAGGTCAGGAGATCGAGACCATCCTGGCTAACATGGTGAAACCCCGTCTCTACTAAAAATACAAAAAAATAGCCGGGCGAGGTGGCGGGCGCCTGTAGTCCCAGCTACTCGGAGGCTGAGGCGGGAGAATGGCGTGAACCCAGGAGGCGGAGCTTGCAGTGAGCCGAGATCGCGCCACTGCACTCCAGCCTGGGCGACACAGCGAGACTCCGTCTCAAAAAAAAAAAAAAAAAAAAATCTTCCTCTGAGAAGTACAAGCAGAACCTAACAGTACTGGAGGCAGAAGTGTAAACACGAACACACTAAGAAGATAGAAAGCTTCATGTAATGTGCTATACAGTGCTAGAAAGGAGAACATGAGGGAATTCCCGCTGAACTATACTAGGACTCCTAGACTAAGGCGGGGACAGACATCAGAGAGCCTTAGGATACCCTGCAGACCTCTTCTGTACTCCTGGTTTCAAGGTGACCATGTGGACTGAGGGCCAAATTACTGCCAATCAGATCCAGCCCACCTGTATGTCTCTTACCTGTGCAAACCCATGGGCAACCATAGGGACTCCTCCCTCTTTTCTTTCCCCTGCTCTCCTTCGCATAGCTTTAAAGAATGGAAAAGTATAGCAGAGTCCCTGAAGTTAGATATGGGATAGTACATGTTTCTGAATGCACATTCCCCATGGAGTATATTTATGGGACAATTGGGTGTTATATATGACTTAGAAACTCCCCTAGAGAACTAAGATGTGAACAGGCCAGAGATGTTTCTTCAATTCCACGTGCGTGTGCCAAGCACCTGCTGCCACACACCAGGCCTGCACTGGGCACTGGACATAGAAAGGGGAAGAAAGCATGAGCCTGGGCCCCCAAGGGTTCATGCCATAATGGGTGGGGCAAGGAGGATTTTGGTTCTGGCCATTTGCTTTCATTATTATCTCAACTGCTTTCATTGGTTTTTTGGGTTTTTTGTTTTGGTTTGGTTTGGTTTGAGATGGAGTCTCGCTCGCGGCTCACTGCAACCTCTGCCTCTTGGGTTGATGTGATTCTTGTGCCTCAGCCTCCTGTAGCTGGGATTACAGGCCCGTGCCACCACACCCAGCTAATTTTTGTATTTTTAGTAGAGACAGGGTTTTATCATGTTGGCCAGACTGCTGTTGAACTCCTGACCTCAAATGATCCGCCAGTCTCAGTCTCCGAAAGTGCTGGGATTACCGGAGTGAGTCGCCATGCCTGGCCTAGGTTTTTTTTTTTTTTTAATTATTATTATTTACCATGTCTTTTTTTTTTTTCCAGGATGATGGGGGTGAGGGGACAATAGCCCCAGCATCTGGTCATAATTTGTAAATCTCGACATTCTCCCTAACACCAGCTGGAAATACTTCATGCTCTAGCATCATGGCAAACAATAAGCATCCATCTTATTTCAAGACTGTGATAAAATGAGAGAGATGGTTATTTGCCTTATTTTTTGTCTTTTTTTTTTTTTCCTTTTATAAAAACAGTAAGTTGTTTGCAGTGCCTTAAAAGAATACTACTTTAATAAAAGCCAGCCTTTACCTTAAAGTCTTTATTCAACAGTGAGGTTTGTCAGATACCAAGGGCTGGTTTCTTCTGAAAATCATTAAAGGTCTGGCTCCGAAGGTGTGCAAGCCACAATTAACCGGGGCCAGCCTTTGTTTTCCTAGGCTCTGCTGCCCCCTGTCAGAAGCTAAGAATGTTACAGGAAATAGAATATTTTGAACAAAGGTTTTCACAGAACAGCAGTTTTACGCTCTTATCAGGTGATGAAATAGAATACTCTCCCACCTTGTGAATGAAGACCAAAGAATTATTTGCTTAAAAATATGCCTATTTGCTTGGCTGCTTAGACGTTCTTGCACAACTCCCAGCAGTAATCACCTGTCTGAAATAATTCAGGCGGCGGCTGTCATTCACTGAGTCCATCTGCACATGTACAGGGAGCGGCAGACGGGTGCTGGGGGTGTGAGGGTGAGTTGTGTGTCCATCCCACGTCATCACGCTGTTCACAGACCATCGGGGAAGAGGAGTGAACAGACGACTTCCACGTCGTAGAGCGAGGGAGAAGTGTGTGCGCCCCAGGTGCTGGGGAAGCACACAATGCAGCACCTTCACCAGGGATGTCCTAATGAAGTCGAAGGAGTCCATTATCAAAGAACTAGTGGGGACCACCCAGCTGAAGGGGAAGCAAAGGGCTTTTCTGGATAGTGGCAACTGCATGTGCCAAGGCAGAGGCCCCTGGAAGAGGGTGGCAAGTTCTGGCAATAGCAAGAGGGGACTGAATTATGCGGTGGTCCTACTCTGAACACCCCAGCTGCTACTCCGCTGCCTGGCAACTGGTGGTCCCCGGGCCACTTCATCTCCCATTGCCTCAGTGTATATGGCCAGGTCAGAGACCAAGACAAAGGCAAGGAAAAGGGACCCTAGAGGGGGATCCAAGGCACACTAAAGTGCTGGCAGTTGCCTTGTGTCCTGCACGCATCCTTTTTTTTTTTTTTTACTTTATTAAAATACTGAGTTTTATTTCACATGTATATTTTTGTCTCCCCACCATTTCCATGTCTGACCACTGCTACTACTATGTCCTATCATAGCATTCCATACATACTTAAAACCAAGCAAAGGGTGGAGCTCCATCTTTAAAAACTAAACAGGCATTTTGGACAACACATTCTTGACAATGGAACCTGGACAACACTTATCAAACATGGTAGGGAAAGTTCTCACTCTGCATTATAAAAACGACAGCCAGATATCAACTATTACAGAAATGAAATAAGACGGAAAATTTTTAACAAATTGTTTAAACTATTTTCTTAAAGAGACTTCCTCCACTGCCAGAGATCTTGAATAGCCTCCTGCTCAGTCGTACGGAAGCAATTCTTCACATAATTGATGAACTTGGCTTCCACTCTGCGAAGAAAGCCACCTTTTTCTATACTTGCTTGCATTTTTGCTTTACTGTCTTCTACAGAACTAGGTCTTTTTGGTGTTTTAGGAATTTTTTCCTGTTTTTGGAAGGATTCTGGTCCTTTTGATCTTGGTGTTGATGATGGTTTTGAGTCTTTTCCTTTCTGTTTTGACTTCTGTGCATTTTTGGCTCGAGTATCTCAAATAGATTTTTTCACTGGTGCTTTTTCTTCAGCTTCCTCATCATCAAAATCATCATCTTCTTCATCATCATTATCTTCATCATCATCTTCAGCAGCAGCAAGTTTTACTTTTTTCTGTGGAACCTTGCTACCACTTCCAGGGGCAGACCGCTTTCCTGATATACTTAAGAGTTTCACATCCTCCTCCTCTTCATCTTCTGACTCTGCATCTTCCTCCACAGCTACTAAGTGCTGTCCACTAATATGCACTGGCCCTGAACCACACTTCAACCTTAAGACCACTGGTGGTGTGATTTCAAAGCCCACAAGGGAAACCGTTGGCTGTACAGATATTTTCTTTTTTCGTTTTTGTTTTTGTTTTCGTTTGTTTTTTTTGAGACAGGGTCTCGCTCTGTTACCCAGGCTGGAGTGTAGTGGTGCAGTCTCGGCTCACTGCACGCTCCGCCTCCCAGGTTCACGCCATTCTCCCGCCTCAGCCTCCCGAGTAGCTGGGACTGCAGGCGCCCGCCACCACGCCTGGCTAATTTTTTTTTGTATTTCTAGTAGAGATGGGGTTTCACCATGTTAGCCAGGATGGTCTCGATCTCCTGACCTCGTGATCCGCCCGCCTTGGCCTCCCAAAGTGCTGGGATTTACAGGTGTGAGCCACCGCAGACATTTTCAAAGTTGCCAGTGTTACTTGAATTGGACTACCTTCGTAATTCATTGCCTCTGCTTCAACAACGTACAATTCATCCTTTGCACCAGCTCCTAAACTGACCGTTCTTAAACACAACTGGTGCTCGTTTTCATCATTATCCACCTTAAAGTGATCATCTTTGTTGGCCTTTAGTTCACAACCGAAAAGACTGTTTTGGGGCCTCGGGGAGCTCATGTCCACATCCATCGCATCTTCTATCAGGTGGCGGCAGGCACTTCGATGGGAGAGAAGGCGGACGGAGATAAACCAACGCTGCCCCACAGAACAGCCGCGTAGGACAGAATCATACCAGGAATGTTCTGTATGCATTCTGTCCACATCCACAAGAGTTCAAATATTTTGCTATCTGGCCGGGCGCAGTGGCTCACGCCTGCAATCCCAGCACTTTAGGTAACTGAGGTAGGTGGATCACTTGAGCCCAGGAGATAGAGACCAGCCTGGCCAACATGGCAAAACCCCATCTCTAAAAAAACACAAAAATTACCTGGGCATGGTGGTATGTGCCTGTAAGTCCCACCTACTCAGGAGGCTGAGGTGGGAGAATCAGCCGACCGAGCCCAGGAGGTTGAGGCTGCAGTGAGCCGAGATCATGCCACTGCACTCCAGCCTGAGCAACAGAGTGAGAACTTGTCTCAAAATATATATATGTGGGGGGGGGGGGGGCACACACGCTAACTGAGGACACTATCTCAAAACCTGAAGAGAAAGGGCATCACTAAATAGCCAACAGAGATTTGGACATAATCAGAGCTACTGTTCACAAAATGACACAAGGAAACACCAAGCAGGGAGTAAACAGTGATCATCTGTGGGATTTGAAAACTCGACCTCCAGGAAACACCTAGATTTGATTGCTCATAAAACTATTTCCTCTGCCCAGCTGCCCACCGTCTGGGAAGTGAGGAGCGCCTCTGCCCGGCTGCTGTGCAACCCTCCAAGTGTGAAGTGACAGCCTTGTGTGTGATATTTCTGCCCTCCCCAAGTTAGCATTTTCAACATTAAAGTTTACTTTTTAATTGAAAGTTTTAAATTGGAGAATAAAAAAAAAAAAAATTTCCCCTCAGTCCTAAACTTGTTTCACTTCATGAAACCAGTTAACTAAGTGATAAAAGAAAGTTTTGTCTTTATCAGAGTACACACACATGCCAAGGCATTAATTATTTACAATTTTCCATTACTTATCTCGTTTCCATTTAGTGCCTCATCTTTCAATGAGCCATATGTTTTCCCTTTGAACAGGGTTTTGGCAAAATTTTTCCATTTTTTTATGTCGCTGTAATTCATTCTCTATCAAACATTAAATATTCATTTATTTCTATACTCTGTAATAAGGTTTTCCATCCTTCTGGTCTCCTGGTGACTTTGACTTTATCAGTCCTATTGAATTTTGGTAAAAAAATCATATACTTCTCATTAGTTCAGAACAACAGGGTTAAAAACTAATTTTGATAGTTAAAATAGCTGAAAATAGCCGGGCACGGTGGCTCAGACTTGTAATCCCAGCACTTCGGGAGGCTGAGGCGGGCAGATCACGAGGTCAGGAGATCGAGACCATCCCGGCTAACAGGGTAAAAGCCCGTCTCTACTAAAAATACAAAAAAAAAATTAGCTGGGCGAGGTGGCGGGCGTCTGTAGTCCCAGCTACTCGGGAGGCGGAGCTTGCAGTGACCAGAGATCGTGCCACTGCACTCCAGCCTGGGCGACAGAGCGAGACTCCGTCTCAAAAAAAAAAAAAAAAAGCTGAAAATAACACTGAATACATGCATCAGTGGCAAGAGCATCAGCTTGGACTCAGACCAGCCATGCTTGAAATAACTGCACCATCAATTAATCTCTCTTAGCCTTAATTTTCTCATCTGTGCAGTTGGCATAAGAAGTGTCTACTTCTTAAAGGTGCTGTGAGAAATAAGTGAGCAAATGAATGCTAATGCATTTGGAAATTATAAAGCACCAATCAGATGTAAAGCGTGTTCTTAAATTACTTAATGAATGTAGGTTTTGTAATTTTTCCTTTGAACACAAAGGTTCTAATCTTGATGACATTCTTTTTTAGACATTGTCTGTTTGCACACATCTCACCAAAATCAGGAATGATTTTCTTCTCTTTGCTAGGCCCCAGTTAATTGATTCTTGTTAAAACTAACAAGATAAGCTGGGTGTGGTGGCTCATGCCTGTAATCCCAAGACTTTGAGAGGTCGAGGCAGGCGGATCCCTTAAGCCCAGGAGCTCGAGACCAGCCTGGGCAACATGGCGAAACCCAGCCTCTACTAAAAATACAAAAATTAGCTGGGTGCAGTGGCATGCACCTGTAGTCCCAGCTACTTGGGAGGCTGAGGTGGGAGGATCACTTGAGCTTGGGAGGTGAAGGGTGCAGTGAGTCATGATTGTACCACTGGACTCCAGTTTGGGCGATAGAGTGAGACCCTATCTCAAAACAAAAACAAAAACAAAAAGCTAGCAAGACAAAAATTTTAGGCTGGGCATGGTGGCTCACACCTGTAATCCCAGCACTTTGGGAGGCCAAGGTGGAAGGATAACTTGAGCCCAGGAGTTGAGCAGCCTGGGCAAGATAGGGAGACCACCATCTCTACAAATAATAATTTGAAAAATACCCAGGCCTGGTACACGCCTGTAGTGCCAGCTACTTGGGAGGCTGAGGTGCAAGGATCACTTGAGTCTGGGAGGTTGAGGCTGCAGAGAGCTGTGATCATGCCACTGCACTTTAGCCTGGGCAAAAGAGTGAGATCCTGGCTCAAAAAATGAAATAAATAAATAAGTAAATTTCAGCACACAAGAAAACAGCACTGCATTCAAAAAAGATTTTCCTTCTTGTTCTTTTATTTTTTCTCCAAGACAATATTAAGTAATAGCTCTCATGCATCCCTTTTCAGAGCATTGCCTGTTTGTTTCCCTGCCTTGTCACGTGTATACATGATCTATTGGGGTGGTTGGGCAGAGTGCTCCAGCTTCAAGCTCCAGAAACAGCACGAACAGCTCACCCGTCCCAACTCCTCATATGGAAAATGTCCATCCCCACTCTGTCTGCAAATCCAATTAGCCAGGGTCATTTGGAAGATTTTCCATAAATCATTTTCCCCTGGAAAATACGGAATATCCTAGATCCGTTTGTGGTATAAAAAAGCTATTTTTCTGACTAACACCCTCTAGACCTCTAAAGTAAACTTTTAAGGAAAGAAGCAAACAAGCAAGTAATCCGAAGAACACAAAACTAGTTTGATACCGTTCCCTTCCACAATTGTCCCAGCTCTTGGGCAGTGGTTGTCCAGCTTGGAGGCAGCGACCAGCAGGGGCCACAGTATCACAGTTAAGGAGGTGGAAGGAAAGCATCTGGGTGGGTACCATTACGTAGTCTGAGCGTCTTTGAACTAATTCACTTCTGAGAACATTTGCTGGATAAGTTATTTATATATCTATGATCTGGATCAAGGAAATGAACTAGAGATATTGATCTTCATGCAAGCACGGTTCAATTCATGCCATTTCCCTACTTTAAAATCTTCAGTAAATACTTGTGGAATAAGTGAATACTGAATAGTCAGTGGTTACCCATTGCCTGTAAGATAAAGTTTAAGAATGGCCTTTAGAGAGTGATGATATTGTCTGGATCTGTGTCCCCACCCAAATCTCATGTAGAACTGTAATCCCCAGTTTTAAAGCCTGGTGAGAGGTGACTGGATCATAGGGGTGAATTTCTCCCCAGTGGTTTAGCCCCATCATCTACTTGGTGCTGTTCTCGTGATAGTGAGTGAGTTCCTGCCAGATCTGGTCGTTTAAAAGTGTGTGGCACCTCCCTTCTCTCTCGCTCTTGCTCCTGCTCTGGCCATGTGACTGTGCCTGCTCCCCCTTTGCCTTCTGCCATGATTATGTTTCCTGAGGCCTCCCCAGAACCCAAACAGATGCTAGCACATGCTTCCTGCACAGCCTGCAAAACCATAAGCCAGTTAAACCTCTTTTCTTTATAAATTACCTAGTCTCAAGTATTTCTTTATACAATGCAAAAACAGACTAATACAGAGGCATTCCATAATCTGAATCCAAAATACCTCTCATCCATTCATTTGTTCGATAAATACATACTGGGTGCCTAGGAAAGGAAGTACTGTACTTGGCGCTGTAGATTCAGATTTGAACAGACACAGCAGATACTGGCCCTGACTTCTTGGGGCTACATCTGATTTCCACTATTTCTCACCATTTGGGCTGTCCCCGCACCCTATTTTCTTAGACACAATCCAAGCTTTCCCAGTTTCACTCTTTTGCCAAGGCTCTTCATTGTCCCTTTCAACACCATATATGCAATTCTAACTTTTCCCTAAAAAGTATGCCCTCCTCCTGAAGCTCCCACCTAATCTCCTTTCCCTCCTCCTCCCACGTGAAGGAAGGTCCCAGGTGAAGGAAGTTTTTCCAGCACCTTACAGGGAAGGACCTTTTCAACTATGTTTATAGTATTAATAGTTAGCAAATGCCTTGTAGATAGCTGGCACTTAGTAAATATTTGCCAAATAAATGAATGAAGTCCTCATGATTTAAATTGTAGATACTGTGTTTACGCCCCTGAGAAACATTTCTCAAACCTCCTTAAAGTTATCATCTCATGAACTCAAAAGCCAAGTAGATCATTTGTTCATGATTACTCAATGCAATTAAAATATATGGCTGGGCACAGTGGCTCACACCTGTAATCCTAGCACTTTGGGAAACTGAAGCAAGAGGATCACTTAAGCGTAGGAGTTCAAGACCAGCCTGGGCAACATAGCAAAACCCCAGCTCTATAAATAAATAAGCCAGGCACAGTGGCTCATGCCTGTAATCCCAGCACTTTGGGAGGCCGAGGCGGGCAGACCACTTGAGCTCAGGAGTTCAAGAGCAGCCTGGGAAACATGGCAAAACCCTACCTCTACAAAAAATACAAAACTTAGCCTGGTATGGTGGCATGTGCCTGTAGTCCCAGCTACTTAAGAGGCTGAGGTGGGAGGATTGCTTGAACCTAGGAAGCAGAAGTTACAGTGAACTGAGATTATGCCATTGCGCTCCAGCCTGGGAAACAGAGCAAGACACTGTCTCAAATAAATTAATTAAAGAAAAAAAAATGTAAAAATCCCCATTAGAAAATGAAAATATATTGGACTATAGATCTTATTTGTTTAGCATTCGGGGTAGAATCATGTCACTATTCCCAGAGATATAAAACTTAATGGGTGTGCTTCTCAGGTGCTTCTAACCACTGAATGACACTAGTTCCATCTAAAATGATTTGAAGATTTAAAGAGTAAATTTTTATATATATATATATATATTTTTTTTTTTAGACGGAGTCTTGCTCTGTCACCCAGGCTGGAGTGCAGTGGCGTGATCTTGGCTCACTGCAACCTCTGCCTCCTGAGTTCAAGCAATTCTCCTGCCTCAGTCTCCCGATTAGCTGGGACTAAGGCATGCGCCACCATGCCCAGCTAATTTTTTTGCCTTTTTAGTAGAGACAGGGTTTCACCATGTTAGTTGGGCTGGTCTGGAACTCCTGACCTCAAATGATCCACCCGCCTTGGCCTCCCAAAGTGCTGGGAATACAGGTGTGAGCCACCATGCCCAGCCCAAATCTATGCTTTTAAGTCTTCAGCTAAACTCACACCAGTCCCCTAATTCTCTTTCCTTCTGCTGCACCTGCAGATCAGTCCAACCAAATACCTTCTCTAGCCAGCTGGACTGTTGAGCAGTACTTAAAGAATACCCTGCAATCTCTTGGGATTCCCAGACAATCCAAATGTCCCTGATGAGTGCCTTTTATTTCCTCAAGAGTTATTTCCAAAGTGCTTGCTCCTCAAGCCACCTGCCAATCTCCATCCCTTCTAATGTCAGCAATAACAGAGGTCTTTTCCCTCATGATAACAGGCCAGGAGCGATGGCTCACACTTGCCAATCCCAGCACTTTGGGAGGCCAAGGTAGGAGGATCTGCTTGAACCTAGGAGTCTGAGACAAGCCTGGACAATATAGTAAGACCCCACATCTAAAATAATAATAATAAAATAACTATGTCAACAGCAGCAGCCATTACATTTATTAAGTGCTGTGCTTTGGCATTTTGCTTTATATACATTATCTTAGCTAATCTTTACAAGGACCACCACTTACTGAGGTAGGTACTATTATTATCCCCATTCTACAAATTAGAAAGCTGAAGCATAGAAAGGTTTAAAAACTTGCCCAAGGTCACATAACCAGCTAGTGGCATGTCCAGGTTACAAATCCAGGACTGACTGCAGAGCCAACTGTTAAACCTATACTGTATTGACTTCCTGTTCCACTCTTCTGTCAGGGCACAGAGCCAGGATTCCCAAAGGCTACCTGGCTCCCCCAGGCGATCTCATACCAGTGTCAAGACAGTGAGCTCTCCTCTTCCAGTCCAAGACTCTCCAACAACCAATGTCAGTCAACTAGTAAGCAGCAGAAGCAATACGGAGATACACCTACGAGGTTTATTAACTACATTATGCTGACCTGCTTTATTGGAAAAAGCAATGGATTTTATTAAAATTAAAAAGGCTCCCTGCACCGTCTCTTTTAATTTCACCCAGGTTCCAGCAAAGTACCTTCCTGGAACTGTTTTGATCACCTCTTGGCTATCTGTGTCTAAGGCCCACTTGCTTCCACACCCAAATAGGCACTTCTATCCCTTTTTTACTGTGTTATTGCCACATTAAGAATGGAGTGGTGTCCTAGTCTAGTGCTTCTCAATTTTAATGTACATGAAATGCAGGTTTGTTTGTTTTTGTTTTTTGAGACGGAGTTTTGCTCATTACACAGACTGGAGCATAATGGTGTGAACTCGGCTCACCACAACCTCCACCTCCCGGGTTCAAGCAATTCTGCAGCCTCAGCCTCCCAAGTAGTTGGGATTACAGGCATGCACCACCATGCCTGGCAAATTTTGTATTTTTAGTAGCGATGGGGTTTCTCCATATTGGTCAGGCAAGTCTTGAACTCCCGACGTCAGGTGATCTGCTCGCCTCACCCTCTCAAAGTGCTGGGATTACAGGCGAAGCCACCAAGCCCAGCCCCAAAATGCAGCTTCTTATTCAGGTTCCGGATGGAGCTTACTAGCATGTGTTTCTAAAATCCCCATGTGACATTGATACCAATCTCCAGGCCACACTTGAGTAACAATGACCTAGATATGTGGCATGTGAACAGTTCTTCCTTGGTGATCATCTTGTTGCTAAGTGATTTTCTTCCCAAATGTATAAATTATATTCTGCTTCTGTGACCAAAACTATGCAAAGCATCAGTTTATACATTACACATTATACATACTATAGACACCAGAGTGTCTGAGTGTTAAACTTTACCAGTTTCTTTTTGCATGAATTTTTTACACAAGTCTCATTTTCCTGTGTCCACTTGTTTCTAAAGCACCAAGAAAACTGTTTTGAAATTCTGACTTGCCATAGATGAACTTTCATGCCTATAGCCCACGATATCTTTTTCCTTATGGACTCAGGAAAGATGTTGCTCCTCCTCTTCAGGAAAACCCTTCCATCTGTGCCTGATTTCCACCCTTCTCCACCTCATCATTCATTCAAGCAATCGCCCACTTTGTTTAGCTCATTAGCCTCCTCTGTTTTATCTAGTCCAAACTTCTCTTCAGCAATACTCAAGAAATTCACTATTTAAAATATGGCCGGGCACGGTGGCTCAAGCCTGTAATCCCAGCACTTTGGGAGGCCGAGATGGGCGGATCACGAGGTCAGGAGATCGAGACCATCCTGGCTAACACGGTGAAACCCCGTCTCTACTAAAAAATACAAAAAACTAGCCGGGCGAGGTGGCGAGCGCCTGTAGTCCCAGCTACTCGGGAGGCTGAGGCAGGAGAATGGCGGGAATCCGGGAGGCGGAGCTTGCAGTGAGCTGAGATCCGGCCACAGCACTCCAGCCTGGGCGACAGAGCACTCAGTCTCAAAAAAAATAAAAATAGGCCGGGCGCGGTGGCTCACGCCTGTATCCCAGCACTTTGGGAGGCCGAGACGGGCGGATCACGAGGTCAGGAGATCGAGACCATCCCGGCTAACACGGTGAAACCCCGTCTCTACTAAAAACTACAAAAAACTAGCCGGGTGCGGTGGCGGGCGCCTGTAGTCCCAGCTACTCGGGAGGCTGAGGCAGGAGAATGGCGTGAACCCGGGAGGCGGAGCTTGCAGTGAGCTGAGATCTGGCCACTGCACTCCAGCCCGGGAGACAGAGCGAGACTCCGTCTCAAAAAAAAAATAAAAATAAAAATAAAAATAAAAATAAAAATAAAAGTAAAAATAAATAAAATAAACATATAAAAGCAAAATAGCAAAGATTTTGTTGAATTTAAGTGGAAAATATACGGTTGCTCATTGTAATAGTCTTTCAATTTTTTTCAAAATTTAGGCAGAGTTATAGAACAATTTCTTCTATTTAAAAGTTTTTTCCTAGCACAAACCTATTTAGATTAAATCCCCTCACCAGCCTCTCAGCTAACATGTTAAAATTTCCTTCCAGAACTTCAGTAATCAGCCAGGCAATAAACAAGTAACTGTCCAACATAAGGCCCAAGCATGTGCTTTTATGAAAATCTTTTTAGAATTCACAAAATAAATTTTAAAACTTATTCTAGCAGGAACACTAGAGATGTCACTGACTACACTCACTACTCTGGTTTACTTACTTATTCCCTCTTGCCTACAAATCTTGACTGCCTTGCAAACCTACATTCTCTATCAAGTCTCATTAAATTCCTTCCATGGCTTCCTATCCAAATTTTTTGAAAGGTGAGGAAGGGGTTTCTGTACCCTGCCTGCCCTCCTCTTCCAGCCATACCATATAACCCACTATCGCCAGCTCACAGGTGAGACTCCAACGCTTGAAGACCAGCATCCCAAGTGGAACACCAAGCCACCCCCAGCACTCCTGCCCGAGCTGCCCACCCGGCTCCCAACTGTCACAAGATGCTCTGAGGACCAGTGTGGGGGGTCATCTTACACATTTTCACTGCTTACTTTCCCCAAGACTTATGCGGAGCTTTAGCCCAAGGTAGGCATTTAAGTATTTGCTAAGTTGTATTTCTAGTTACTTCCTAGATAACTGCTGCCTAAAATCAAACGTTTTATATATCATGCTTTAATTTTATTAAACATGTAAGTTCTGCTTAAACAATGGTCTAAGGCTAGCTCAGTGGTTCTCACCCTAGGAAGACTTTGCCCTCCAAGGGACATGAGACAATCTCTGGAGGCATTTTTGGTTTAACACTGAGATGAGGGTGTGCTGCTAGCATCTCACAGGTAGAGGTCAGGAACACTGCTCAACATTCTGCAAGGCACAGGACAGCACCCCCACAATGACGACTTACTGATTCAAGATGTCAATAATGCCAAGGCTGAGAAACCTCAGGGTAGCTGTAGTGTTTTAACCTTAGGGGATTTGAAAGCCACTGGAAACCAAAGAGCCGAACTGAACCTATGTGGCTGCAACTTTTTTAGTTTCTTATTAAGAAAAAGTTCTCTGGTTTTTCAACATTAAGTTCCCTTATTTTGAAAACAACCGAAAGAGCTCAATATTGCAAAAATGGCACAACCACAACAGAGTGCAGTGTGATAACAATACAGAGTCAACTAAGATTAAAAATTGGTCTACTAAGACTTTAGATATAATACGTTTTATTCATCTAGTGGTACTTGGTGCTCACAGGGCACTGTACAACAAATTTTAAAAATACAGTATGAAAAAAAACAAACAGCCAGAGATCAATTCCATTAGAGGGTGATGGCCCACAGAAAAACCAACAAAGGCCCACAGAAAAACCCACCCTGTGTCCCTAAGAACATTTCCTTCTTAGTTCGGCTTTAAAAAACACCAAAAGAAAATACGAAAGAAAAGGTCTTTTAGAAGATAGGTAAAACTTCACATAGCGTCTTCCATGTTATCACAAAATGCTTTCCTTATTTAATAATAAGCACATAAAATAAGCCAAGTATCTGTGAGCCTCTATTTGGTCCCAATTTTTTAGGTCATAGCTTTCACTACTTCCCTCCTGTCCTCAAATTATTTTCATCAGTAAAAAAAGTTACTTAAGGTGTTAACAGTCTCCTTTGCTGCACACTACCACTACAAAGCCTATTTTCCATAAAAAGCCAGAGGCCAAGCAAACGTAAGCTACTAAGTACTTGAACTGAAAATACAATTAAAATTTCCAAAGTGATACATCATCAAATTTTGACTTTGTAATCTATTTGTATTCAATTCTCAGTCATTACTGAAGGTCATTTGACATCAACCATAGAGAGCAGTGAGAGTTAAAGTTGCATAGAAGTACTGCTGAAAACTTGTAACAGAAAGATGTTTGGAGTGTTTAATTTTACTACATAGTGACATATTTTCAAAAAGTTGTCATACAAGGAATGATGAGGAATTACAAATCCAAGTTGGAAACCGTTAATGCTCAGTATCGATTTGTTGAAAGTCAATTACAAGCTGGTTTTTTTTTTTTCTGAGACAGAGTCTCGCTCTGTCGCCCAGGCTGGGTGCAGTGGCGCCTTCTCAGTTCACTGCAAGCTCCGCCTCCCGGGTTCACGCCATTCTCCTGCCTCAGCCTCCCAAGTAGCTGGGTCTACAGGCACCTGCCACCACGGCCGGCTAATTTTTCGTACTTTTAGTAGAGAAGGGGTTTCACTGTGTTAGCCAGGATGGTCTTGATCTCCTGACCTTGTGGCCCGCCTTGGCCTCCCAAAGTGCTGGGATTACAGGCGTGAGCCACCGTGCCCAGCCACAAGCTGTTTCTTAACTAAGCTTCCGAAGCAGAAACTCCTCAAGTGTTAACAGGCAATTTTACTTACAGTAGTAGTTATATGCTAATGCTGTTTGCAGAATTTATTTTCTCTTTAGCATTCGCAGAAGTACTACCACATGGAGACAAAACAAAATAGTAAAAATAGTATAGGTAGTAAAAAGGCCAACACCAAGAAATTTGGGGCCATAACATTATAAAAGGTTGAAAATATACTTTACATATTTGCTAAAAAAATTAAGTCTAGTACTGCCTTAATGCTTGGTTCCTCTATCATTAAATGGCATTTCATTCAGTATATGCTGAACTCTTAGATCAACTTATTACTGAATACAAAGCTAAGCAAACCTAGACATTTTAGCTGCTGCCACCGTATATTATCACAGTACATAAGGAATCTGTTCTATCAGCATTACTTAGGTATCCTCACTCCTAATAGGCAGAAAGCAGTTTTGAAGTAAAGTTAAATTCCTCACTTGTTAAACACAGCAGACTTTCAAGCGCTGGACAAGACTTAAACCACTTCCTTTAAACATGTTCATAAAGCATTTTGAGAAATCAAGAGATGAAAGGCGCTATGTAAGTACAAAATATTCAAGACAGTTTAGCAAAAGTGCTACTTTTCTATGATGATGGAATGGTTGTGCTAGTTTGAGGGGAACACCTCCTGAGGCTACTGTTCTTGCTGTCATTATTAACAGAACAATGGAATTTTGACAAAGATGCCATCACTTCATATAATTTTTATTTGGCTAACTACTTTCTATTAACCAGATGACAGAAAATGAAATTAAGCCACTTATTCCACATAAACCAATACTTTATCAAAGTTCCGCATTTTACAAGTCATGTTCAAAAAACACACACAAATTAGCATTTTGTACACAAATGTTTATTTCTCAATTAAACATTCCCTTTAAACACAAGGAATGAGTTCTAAATCTTCATAAAGATGAATTAAAAATGAAATCCCTCCAGTATAGTGTATGTAATCACTGTGTTCTTGGTCACTACTGGCATTTACTGCTTAACATCAAAAACAAAGACAGGTTATTTAAAAATCATGCTACTGGATTTCTAGCTCTTCCTCTATGACCAGTTCTACACTGATCTGCAATGTTTAAAAGTTTACATCACCAAATCAAAGCAAGTTTAAGGTGTGAAGTAGCTGTGCATTAAACACAAAATAAACAATAAAATTATAAGATATAGTCAAGTTCATAACGAATATAGGTGTTCTTATCATCGTTGTAGATTCTTGGGTAATGTGCTATGAGAGCATCCTGGGAACCAATGTAGATGGAGTTGTAAATTTTCCAATATACATCTCTGACTTTCCGGGCTGGGTGAAACAGACCCTAAAACAATATTGAACAGTTACATTATTTCAATTTTCAAGAACACACATAACCTTAACAAAATTAACAAATCATAAAGATATGATTCAGAATTATTTCCCTTGGGGAGTTGGGGGGGGCCTAGTAATTATACAAAGCTAAAATGGAAGAGAGAAAACGCACTCCCCCGTCACCACACAATTGTTCTACCATATGGCACAATATACCCTGTTGATAATCAGGAAAAGTAACTTAATTCAACACACTACTTTTCTTGCTAAGTAATCTTTTAAAAACTTTTAACTTACAGGGAGTGGGGGGAAAGGGGAAGGAGGACATTAGGACAAACACCTAATGCACGCGGGGCTTAAAACCTAGATGATGGGTTGATACGTGCAGCAAACCACCATGCCACATGTATACCTATGTAACAAACCTGCACATTCAGCACATGTATCCCAGAACTTAAAGTCTTATTAAAAAAAAAAAAAAAATTCACCGATTGAAAAAAAAAACAACTTTAACTTACCTGTAAACAATACTGCAACATTCTACATGGTCCAATAGCAACTCTCAGACCCTCTAGGGCTCCCATAACTGCCTGAATTACATGAGGAGATGTCTCAAACACATTGGGCCATACATAGTTCAACAAGTGATTCAGCGAATCTTCACAACCAAATCCATAAACTCCAAGTGACATGTGCTGTACCACTGCACTAGCCGTCTGTCTGTGTACAAGGTCTCTATAAGGGAAGGGAAAAAAGTCCTTTAAGATACAGTCTTATAAGAAAGGGGAAAAAATCCTTCAAGATATGGTCTTAGTTTTACAGGAAATATTCACCTGCCCATTGGAAACGAAATTACTAATTCAGTGCACTGAATAGATGTGAAGTCATCCTAACATTTCGTGTGTCTAATATATCCTTTAGAATAACTAATGCTTCCACTTGAGAACTTTTGCTTTAATGACTCAAGCTTCACTATGGCTCAACAATTAAGCCATATTTTCTAATTAACTTTTTTTTTTTTTTTTTTGAGACAGTCTCACTCTGTCACCCAGGCTGGAGTGCAGTGGTGTGATCTTGGCTCACTGCAACCTCTGCCTCCCAGGTTCAAGCAATTCTCCTGCCTCAGCCTCCTGAGTAGCTGGAATTACAGATGTGTGCCACCATGCCCAGCTAATTTTTGAATTTTTAGTAGAGATGGGGTTTCGCCATGTTGGCCAGGATGATCTTGATCTCTTGACATTGTGATCTGCCCGCCTCAGCCTCCCAAAGTACTGGGATTACAGGCGTGAGCCACCGCGCCTAGCCTTCTAATTAACTTTTAAAAGGAATATGAGCAGGAGGGCTCTGTGAAGTCTTGGCTTTATTATGCTATTAAAGAGGAGGTATGTGATTCTAATGTATGAATAATAAACGGTAATATCTTATTTTAAAATTTTTTCTTTTTTTTAAAATTACTTTTCAGGCGGGGCATGGTGGCTCATGCCTATAATCCCAGCACTTTGGGAGGCCGAGGCAGGTGAATCACCTGAGGTCAGGAGTTCTAGACCAGCCTGGCCAACATGGCGAAACCCTGTCTCTACTAAACATACAAAAATTAGTCAGGCGTTCTGGCGCACGCCTGTAATCCCAGCTACTCGGGAGGCTGAGGCAAGAGAATCACTTGAACCTGGGGGGCGGAGGTTGCAGTGAGCCAAGATCGTGCTGCTGCACTCCAGCCTAGGCAACAAGAGTGAAACTCTGTCTCAAAAACAAAAAGAAAAAAGAAAAATTATTTTTAAAAATGTTTATTGTTAGAGATATGGAGGGCCTCGCTATGTTGCCCAAGCTGATCTTGAGCTCCTGGGGTCGAGTGATCCTCCCACCTTGGCCTCCCAAATCATTTTAAACTCTTGATTATAAACTTAAATCTTTACTAGTACTTCAGATACTGGTATATAATAGGTAACTAAATTAAAATTAAATTCCCTTCTCACATAAAGTTTAAGTTTCAATAACTCAATCTGGGGAGAGGAAGATCAACAATTTTTTCAAATCTACAGAAGTAACTATCATCTGCCATGTTAACTGAGTTTATGTTCATGGAAAATCAATCAGTTATTCATTTCACAATTATTCAACCAAGTATGAGCTCATTGGCTAACACACTGGGATTTGCAACGGGTATGAAAATGAGTTTCCAGGCCAGGCACGGTGGCTCATGCCTGTAATCCCAGAACTTTGGGAGGCCAAGGCCGGTGGATCACAAGGTCAGGAGATAGAGACCATCCTGGCTAACATGGTGAAACCCTATCTCTGCCAAAAATACAAAAAATTAGCTGGGCACAGTGGCACATGCCTGTAGTCCCAGCTACTTGGGAGCTGAGGCAGGAGAATCACTTGAACCTGGGAGGCAGAAGCTGCAGTGAGTCGAGATCGTGCCACTGTACTCCAGCCTGGGCGACAAAGCGAAAGTCCGTCTAAAAAACAAAATGAGTTTCCACACTTTGCTCCAAAGATAGTAACACAGACCATATCAAAAGAGAAAAATACTTGTATTTACTAATATTCTTGTTTTTCTTATTTATTTTAATAATGTCATTCAGCATAAGAATGAAGCAATATTCCTCATTAATAAAATTTCCAACTGAAGTATTCTTTTCATTTAGTAATTTTCAATGGAATTACTCCCTCCACTTCTTAGTACACAGAACAAAGTTTTTAACTGCAGGTGACATACATTAATGACTGTACTATGGTCCTCACGCACTTCTCACTGAGGAATATGGAGCAAGGGTGATTTACCCTCATTTTTTTTAGCCCTGGGCAGCCAGGCTTTTACAGAGCACAATTCTTACTTTGCTTCTATGTCTTGCATACACACTTTCTGGTAACTTGTCAGGTCCAGTTAAGTCTCCCTTTCAGAAGGTTATTAATGAATAACTTTAATCTGTACACAAAAGTATGTGAATGGGCTCTGATTTGAGTAACTTCTCTCTCCTGAAAAATAAGGAGCCAGTGAAACAGTTCTTTCCCTTACTATGCCTGAACTTTCCTTTGCACTTTCTTCAGTTACTTCTGTGTTTAAGGCTGTGCATCAGTCTAGATGGTAAAAGGTATTAGCAATCTGTCAAATAACTCGAACAGTACTGTACTGGTGGTCACTATCTGAAACACCAGGGACCTGCAATAGGAAGAGTGTAGCTCTGGCAGGCTATGTTTAGTAATTCAAAGACTTAAGAGAAACCTATCCTTTACCTGCAATAAAAAGCTAAAAAGATCAGGTCTCTGCCACACTGATTAGCTCCTGCTCATCATGTCCTCTAACTATATTTGACCAATTTTGAAAACAAAAGATTATCAATCAACCCTTTTCAAAATGTATTTAGTTCAACAGATACGAAAAGAGATTTAAAGGGGGTGGGGGAACTTGAAAGAAAGTCTGGGGAATCACTACAGTGTGCACATTATTTTAAAATAATAAGTCATATTTACGATGTCCCAAGACTCCAGGCTAGCATTTTTTTCTTTAACTACATTACAGTAAAAAGTCATCTAATAACTATTTCAGGATATTCTAAAATGAAGGAAGAGTTATAATTATTTTCTTGTCATCAGTTCAAGTCACTTACCTATCCATTAAAGCATCTTCAAGTAACGGTGTTACAGCATAAATGTAGTCTTTTCCCATTTCACCAATATATTCAAACAAGAAGGAAAGCGACTTTAACACTCCATTTTGAACATTCAGTTCAGGAACTCTGTATTCATTCATTAAGGCAGGGAGTACTGTGAAGGGTGAACATGTTTCCGCAACAATAGCTATTGCTACAGTGGTACAAACTCTGTTCTGCCTTTCTTGAACTTTGAGGTTGTTTAGAAGTGTAGCCAATACATCATGAGGGCTGAAAAAAAAAATGGGTCAACAAGCTGTTACATTATAAGTCAAAAATTTATGGAAGAAAAAAATGCATAAAGATGAAAACTTTTAAATATTAATAATTACAGGGAACTCAGTAATTTTATAAAACGCAGTACTTCCAAGTCACTGCCATTGTTTCTACATTAAAATTTCATATAAATTAAAAGGTCAGTTTAAAAAAGTTAACTCTGAGAAGATCAGAGGTCACAGCTGTACAAATTTTAAAAATTTTGGCCGGATGCAGTGGCTCACGCTTGCAATCCCAGCACTCTGGGAGGCCGAGGCAGGCGGATCACGAGGTCAGGAGTTCGAGACCAACCTGGCCAACATAGTGAAACCCCGTCTCTACTAAAGACACAAAAATTAGCCGAGTGTGGTGGCACACGCCTGTAGTCCCAGCTACTTGGGAGGCTGAGGTGGGAGAACCACTTGAAGCTGGGAGGCAGAGGTTGCAGCGAGCTGAGACAATGCCATTGCACTCCAGCCTGCGTGACAGAGTGACACTCCTTCTCAAAAAAAAAAAAAAAAAAATTTAAGTTAACGCAAATTAATTTTCATATGTAATTTTCAGTTTTTAAACTTTCTGAAATATAAAGAAATTTAACTAAATATTTAAAGTGAGTAATTCTGAGTTGTCAAAATGGGCACTAGAACTAGGTAGGAGTGGTGAGGGGAATATCTGAATTGTGGTCTCCCATTATAAACCATATAAAATCTCTTTTATCTTCCCTCCCACACAATTTGCTGCATCTATTTGCCTCTTCTTTGACATAAACTTAGAGGGACATTGGGGCTAAAAGCTTGCACGACAGGTATTCACTACAAATTTCTTGACTCCATCACCACTGAAATAAATATTATGCTACCAAAATAGGAGAGAAATTAGTGTGTGTTAGGGGAGGGGGTGTGGTCTGGTTAATTCTACCTAATTAATCAGACGTTCACATGTCATATTCCTTGAACACATTTTCTTAAGCCACATGGACATGTGGTGTCTCGTTTTCTATAATGACTTTTTTCCTACTTTAGTTGTGATGGAATGGAAGCAAACAACCATAGATTATCTCACAAAGCAGCTATAATTCAGTTAAATCCGTGGAGTAATGTTAGAATAGCATTTTTGTTGTTTTTTTTTTTTAGAGACAGGGTCTCGCCCTGTTGCCCAGGTTGGAGTATACTGGCACAATCACAGCTCACTGTAACCTTAAACTCCTGAGCTCAAACAATCCATAATACAACTTTTAAAACACATAAAGCATTAATATGAGACTTAAATGATGCTGTGAGACTAAAAATTTGCCTTAATAGTTTAAGCAATATCCTAAAAGACCAGCACACATTTTGTATTTTTCTGAAAATGGTACTGTTTCCCTCCCTGAAAACACCTAAAGTATAATTAAAGTAAATCTTAAACCCTTCCATCTATTTTAATTCAATTAAGAATTTAAGACTACAGGCTGGGTGTGGTGGCTCATGCCTGTAATCTCAGCACTTCTGGAGGCCAAGATAGGTGGCTCACTTGAGGTCAGGAGTTCGAGAACAGCCTGGCCCACATGGTGAAACCTCATCTGTACTAAAAAATACAAAAATTACCTGGGCGTGATGGCGCATGCCTATAGTCCCAGCTACTGGGGAGGGTGAGGCAGGAGAATCTCCTGAACCTGGGAGGTGGTGGTGGGTGCAGTGAGCTGAAATCAAATCACTGCATTCCAGCCTGGGTGACAGAGCAAGACTCCGTCTCAAAAAAAAAAAAAAAACCACAAATTGAATTTAAGAATACATTCCAAAAATCAGTAGGTCAATGGTTAAATGAAGAGCTTTCTCAACTGCATTATTCAGACCATGCCTCAAAAGAGATTTCTACATGAAGTATTTTTCAACACCACAACGAATTTATTATAATTTTTTTTTTTAATGGAAGTAAGCGACACTCACCCAATGGCCTTTGCAATATAACCAAATGTGTTGACTGTGGCTCTACGAATAGCCTTTTTGTGGGCTTTTAAGAGCTCTAAAAGCTCAAAGCAAATCCTCATCCACTCTCTTGCAGACACATATTCAGCTCCCCTAATTTAAAAAATACACATATTATTTGTGACATTAGGAAAAGTTTTAAGGATAAATTTGCAAATTCAGTTCTAAAAACATGATTGTTAACTCATTTTAAGCATTAAGTAAGAGTTATTACTCTTCAGAAAGGCTGAAGAGTTAGTCTTATAGGTTTAGTCCTAAAATTACATGGCCACCCCATTACCATCCAAATTGAAATTTGACTGAAAATATTAATACTAGACAGCCTAATCATATACACTTATATTAGTGACATTAAGAAAATTTTGCTAATTGAATACAAAGTGGCCAAATTTGAAAATTGATACTGCTTATAAAAATGTGTGGGTAATCTGCTTACCTGTCAGCAATACGCCCAACAAGATCAATACAATTCTCTTGTACTTTTTCATGTCTGTTCTTTAAGATGGGGGTGAGTCTAGGCAGCAGATCTTTAATTGGTGGAGTCATCTTATGCATACCTATTTAATAGAAGTCAATAAACTATCAACATTTGAATTGCAACTTTTGTTCACTTTCCTTTTACTTAGCAACGTCATATATGACTATGCATAAATATAAACTTACAGCTGCCTATGGAAAGAGAAAGCCGCGGATTCTGACCAGACTCAGAATCGTTTTTAACTTTTATTAACAATTTTTGATTATGTATAGAAATGAAAGAAATCAGTGAAGTGATTTAAAGAATGATGGATACTCAATAACAAAAAAGTTTTGTTTGGTTCTGAAATGTATTTGTGCACTGACATTTAAATATGGGGACAGCTTATGTTCCGGCCGTACACAACAATATAAGCCAGAGGTAAACATGTAAATAAAGCAAAAATTTCCAGAAAGGGCCCCCTTACCCTTTAACTGCAAAACAAACAGATCTCCAGTCTCCCTGCAATGCAGGGCATACTTGGATGGTATTTACACCTATGAAGAGAGAAAAAAGGAGGCAGCTGGCAGGGGCTCTTGCTCTAACTAGAATCACTTGCTCTGATTCTCTCTCCATTGCTCTTCCCATGCCTCTCTGACAAATAATATGGTTTAAAACTCCCTGCAAACCAGAGCCCTACAAGTGGCCATGTAAATGATTTTTGGCAAGTGGCTATCTTCAAGTATAGCACTGGGCTGCATTGGAGATTATATGCAAATACAATAGTTTAAAAATGTATATTGCATAAATACCTCTTACAAAATAAGAAAAAACAGTGGTTCTCTCACAGTCAGCCATTTTGACTTCTGCTAGGTTATCAGAGCCTCTAAACTCTGCACGAGTTACATTTGGCAACAGTTATAATCAATTTAAAAAAAAGATTAAATACAAGAAACCATTTGTTTTCTTTGTCATACTGCCCTAACAGAATAAAAACTTTGCTCTCCATATCCAAGACCATTTGTAATATAGCTGTGTTTTGGGTTAGAAAACTGAATGGACAGTATTGAAAACTTGAGTATGTAAATAAAGACAATAATTTGATCAGTTCACTTTTCTGATTATATTCCTTGAAACTGATGGCAAGTAAAAAACCTGTCATAATCACTAATTCAAGGTTTAAATATACACATATAGTTCTAAAACTGAATTAAAACTTTAGGTTTGCCTTTTCCCCCTTGCAGCATAACATGGCAGAATATATTTCACCTGAAACACTATTTCTACTAGGGTCCTGTATTCCAAGACTTCAAAGCTTTTTGAGCTGTGACTACTCCCACCTTTCCTGTAGGTCCTAAACTTGCCCTTTTTTTCTCTTTAAAGTAAAATATAAATGGGTTTTGGGAAACAAAACTTTTGTGACATCCCCCGACTTAACTACAATCTTGAAGTGCTTTTAAAAAAGTAACAAAAACCTCCCAAATCCTAAATAAGACTTTACTTACAAAAAAAAAAAGAAAAAGAAAATTAAAACAAGAAAAAGTCTTATATAACCAGCAAATTTCATACCTATGACATTTACAATGGCCTTCAGTGCTCCAAGAATGCTGCCCAATACTTCAGGGTACTCTTCACCCAAATACTCATACAACACAACACCCAAGTGTCCCATCAATTTTTCCTATAATAAAACAAATAATGTTAAAATGTTACTATTTACATTAAACTATTTGGTGAAGAAGTAATAATTTGAAAAAGAAGTTTACCTCTTGACAAGTCTTCATGACAACAGCAGTTCGAGAAATCAAGTCAGCTGCCTGCTGCCTAACTTTTGCAGATTTGTTATTTAAACGCCACAAAACTGTACCACAGATCTGAGGCAAGTATGGTTTGACTCGTTTGCCAAGAGCATTAACCACTGTGCCAAAGCCGTTCAACATTACTGAGTCCTAAAAAATAAATTTTAAAAAAAGACACATTCATTTGGTTTATGACTGCACAGTTGAAATATACTAATAGTCAACCTTTTCTAACCACCCAAACACCTGTGGTTGTTTTTTTACATCAAATCTTAAAACTTGAGGTAGAATAACATTTTTTGGTAACCGAGTGAGCATATTAAAAATTACTTCAAATTCAACTGCATTCTAGAAAAATTTGCTTGACAACTAAGACGTTTTTCTACAAATATTAAAGTCAGTAGCAATGTGCCATAATTAGTTATCATTACCTCTGTAGTCTGTTCTTGGAAAGCATAAAGAATACCATCAATCAGTTGTTCTTCAAGTTTATGATCAATATCTGCTGCTCCCAAATTGCCCATAATTTTCTCAATTGTCTCCATCACCATTTTTCTGTACTGTTCAGCTTCATCTTTCAGATCATCCACAATCCTGGATATAATTTCTGCTGCACCTACTTTGTTTGCCAACTCCACAGTAGTATCAACTAACTAAAAAGAACAGAAAAAAAAACGTTTTAGATTGCTTTTCCAAGGACATAAAACATCATGAAAACCAAATACTCTAAATACACTACTTATTTAGCTAATGAACATGATAAGAATGATTCACTGCTATTTATTAAAGTTGAAGAGAAAAGTGACCAAACATAGAAAAATGAGTATAAGTTAACATGATTCAAGGTAAAACTGTGTCCATGTTTCATCTAGCCAGATAAAGCACTGAATTTACCAGACAAAAACATCAATTCACAGTTGAGTATTAATCCTTGAATCCAAAATCAAAATGGAAGTTAACTGGATGACTAAAATCCACCTCCTTTCATAATCAAGCACATATAAACTGTGAGATAATTAAAATAAGGTAAAAAATAATATGCATTCAAGTCGACTAAAGAATAAGTCAAAAGGATTTTTGAGAATATTCTTTTAAAATAAAAGCTTACCTGTCGGTAATTTCTTCTATCCAAAGCCATCCTGTGCTGCCAGAAGTGTTTAAAAAAGGGAGGAAGAATCTCTGTTTTAATGTAGTTTGCTTCTACACCATCTGTCCCACAACACTGTTTTACCACCTAAAAGGTTAAAAAATAGTAATAATAAATCAACTGACTTGAAATGAACAGACTACTCATTGCTGATTACGTAATTTTAAAAAATAAAATTTAAAAACAAATGAAACAGTACTGGTGTAACATACAGTTTTTTTGTTGTTTTTAAAAAACACTTAAAAATTATCTTAGAACCATGAAACAAATCCAGTTTACATTAACAAATCTGGAATAATTACCTTCAGCACAATCTTCTTCATTTCCTCATCAGGAGATTGGAATTCTCGAATAAGGATTAACATCACTTCTCTAGTATAGTAGTTGGCATATTCTGCATCCATAAGAGGAATAAGATACCCAATAGCCTTCAAGAAAGCAGCCAAACCCTATTTTTAAATAAAAATATATGTACTTTAGTAATTTAGATTTATGTCACCTTAAATTTAATGAAGATAAATCAAAAGGTAATTGGTGGATTTACCTTTCCTCTGTGTTGGCGGATACCCTTCCATAAAGGCTTTAACACAGAATCAAAAGATTCGATACCATAAGGAGTTGCTGCTTCAGCCAAGGCAGCAATGGCCAAAGCACTGATGGTCCGAACTTTCTGCTGCTCATCCACAAGACCTACAAAACCAAACACAGGTTTTAACTATGCCCCAACATTACCTAAGTCACATAATGTCATCCAGATTCTCGCAATATATCAACTATTTAGCCAAACTGCAGAATACGTTCACATTAAAATTAGGTAAAAGCAAAATATGAACCATAGCCTGTTAGCAGATAATATTACAAACCCATCATAAAATCTATAGTTTGTACAGCTATGCCTTTCCATTTATCTCCCCAAATCAGTAGCCCAAATTTTAGGACAGCTGTCCTATTAAAAGTAGACAGGCTGTGTGTGTACCTCTAGTCCCAGCTACTCAGAAGGCTGAGCAGGAGGATCACTTGAGCCCAAAAGTTTGAGTCCAGTCTGGGCAACATAGTAAGACCCTGTCTCTTAAAGAGAAAAAAAAAAAAAAGACAAAGTTACATTACAACTTACCATGTTCAATGATTTCAACTAAACTTCTAAGATGTGGCAAGATGGCACAGCCCATAAGAATAGCTATCTGTTGTACAATCTTAATACCAGTGTGTCTCGCTTGCCAGGACTTCTTGCTTTTGCACACAGCTTTTAAGAAAGGCAATAAAGAAGGAATGCCCAGGGCAGAGGCTACAACAGCAAAAGCTCTAGCTGTTGTGTTACGGACATACTCATCCATGTTATCTATATCAGGTCTCATGGTAGAGATCATAGTAGCCAGACCAGCAGCCTGAAAAGTAAACAAAGAAAGGACAGTCATGAGTTGGTAATATTAATCTTCAACCATTTCCTGCCATAATCAAATAATTCCATAAACAGAAATAAATTATCTTTCTCTAGAAATTAAATGTAAATACCTTTGCCAAATTAGAAATGATCTCTCGGCCTTCCACTCTAGCATAGTAATCTTCATCAATCAATAGTGGTTCAATGACCACAAGGATCTGAAAAAGAGAAAAAAGAGAAGCAGCTACACTTTCACATCAATTACTGATGAAATACTCATGTACAGAATTAAACATATACAAGAAATTTAGAATTATCAGGATTTTCGTTAATCAAGGGACAAATTGTTTAAGAATTTTAATTACACAAGTTCAAACTCCAGATAGAGATGAAAATTTAAGAGAGCTATTAGTGACACACTAATATTCAATATTTTTTAAAGAAATAACTTATATGCCCTATGAACATACTGCACCATAATTACCATTGGTGAAAAAACTGGTTCTTAATACTAACTGGCACAGTACAGAATCACATATGTTCTCATACTAATCTAATCTCAATAAAAGCAAATGAAAAAATTAAATAATATGAACGTCTTATGGCAAAGATGACAAAAACTAATCTGTACATCTGTATAAAACTGTATTTGTACATGTATGATGTGTACTTGTGCAAAGAAAAAGGTCTAGAGGGATATGTAAATTTAACATTGATTAACTGAAAAAGTTAAAATATTAAAACTATCAGAAACACTATTAAGTACAAACCTTATGCACATATGGACGAACTAAGTCATCAAGTTTGTATAGTATCCTATCAATAACTTTCACAAGTAAATGACGCTCTTGATCCTCAAGTGTAGGAGACATCAGTAGAGGAAGAATCTGATTAAACAAAGGACCAGCTCCAAATTCACGAGCTTTATCAGTAATCTGACGCAATGCAGCCTGCGAAAAAGAGCAGAGTAATAGGTGTGGTTTCTTTACAATCAAGCATTTTGAATGAGCAAATTACTCAAAGAAGATTTTCCATAATTTAATATGTGTTTACTTTTACACACATTTTACACAGACAGCATGAGTGCATTTCCATCCAAATTACTCTGGAATTTCAACTACTGTGATAGAAATTTTATGTTAATTCAAAAGAGTAATTTAATAGAACAAAAGAACCACAGAGGTATGTACCAAATTAGCCTTCACTTCCCCTAAAGTATCTTCCATTTCCAAGGCACATATAGTGTTAATATAATCCCTCACTAATTTCACTAATTATCTTCAAGCATTAAGCATATTTTAAAGGCCTTGAGAAATGGAGAATCTCGTGTTTCAGCATCTTTATTAGCTTTTTTAACCAAAGAATTCTGTGCTAACTCCAGCTGGGCATGGTGGCTCACACCTGTAATCCCAACACTTTGGGAGACTGAGGCAGGAGGATCTCTTGAGCCCTGGAGTATTTAAATAATAAAAACAAACAGCTGGGCATGGTGGCTCACGCCTGTAATCCCAGCACTTTGGGAGGCTGAGGCAGGTTAATCATTTGAGGTCAGGAGTTCAAGACCAGCCTGGCCAACATGGTGAAACCCCGTCTCTACTAAAAATATAGAAATTAGCAGGGCGTGGTGGTGCACGCCTGTAGTCCCACCTACTTGGGAGGCTGAGGCAGGAGAATTGCTTGAACCCAACAGGCACAGGTTGCAGTGAGCCAAGACTGCACCACTGCACTCCAGCCCGGGCAAGACAGCAAGACCCTGTCTCAAACATATATATATAATATTAATAACAAAAACAAGCAAAAAAGTTAAATCCTTCACACTACATAAATTTTTTTCCATCATGCTATGTCCTTGATAAAGATGAAGAAAGTAATTATAAATTCCCAAACACAAAAATATAACACTACCAAAAGCTAATTTTTTTGTGGGGAAAGCTTTCTAAATAACCTTTACCAATTTGGGCTACTTGGAAGAGTAAAGGAAAAACCACACTCCAGCGGGTTATACCAATAGTTCAGTACTATTTTGTGGCCTACATTTCCTGGTGAAAAAATTAAAAACATTTTTAAAAATATAAACTTGGCCAGGTGCAGTGCCTCACACCTGTAATCCCAGCACTCTAGGAGGTAGGCCAAGGCAGAAGGATCACTTGAGACCAGCCTAGGCAACATGGCAAAACCCTGTCTCTACAAAAACTACAAAATTTTTTTTTAATTAAATAAATAAGCAACAAACATGACAATTTAACAAACTGAGACTTACCTTTCTCATTGGTGGTGTTCCATTCTTAATTTTTAAAAGCAACTTCATTATTTTTCTCTCTTTTTGCTCTTCTGGACTAAGTGTTGATTCATCAACATCAACCTACAGTAAAAAGAAAAAAATGTTAAGGGAAGTTGAAATGTTATGATTTGTAATTCTGGAACAAAATGTAATAGTTTATTTCTGCTAGTATCACTTACCAATAGTTTATCAAAGTACTGAATATCATCAGGCTTTAAAAATGGAAGATTTCCAGATGGCTGATCATTAACACTTTTCATAGTTCGATCTTCAGTTTGCATGTGGAAACCAGTCATACCACCCAAAGGTGTTGGAGTAGCTGTCAGTTTTCGAGCTGGAGTTCGAATAGGAACATAACCAGCTGGAGGAGGAAGTACCTAATAAAAGTTATACGACAGTTTAGGATTTTCTTAACTTAAAAAGCAGCATAAGGATCAATATTTGCACTTAAAATATTTTAGTTTATTAGCTAATAAGATTTTCATTTGCTTGGAGACAACATCTATCTTGCTTTTCTATCTTAATTAGAAACTTAAAATATCTGCTTCTCATCTGCTAACTGATTATATCAGTGGTGTAGGGAACTGAGGAAATATAAGAGAAAAGCTTAGAAAATACCGATCACGTTCAAACATGCTGTGGGTCAAAATGTCAAATTATTAAAAATTTGAAAATTATAAAATCTGAGTCAGCAATTCCAAAAAACTGCTCTAGTCGAGCAAATAACATTTCATAAGTAGTTATATAAAATGGAAATAAGCTCATATGGGGCATATAACATAAAAAGTTTTATTTTAGTATTAAAATATCACATAAATTCCTGTACTATAAAATCTTTTAAGTGTAAAACTCTACAGAAAATTAGTTAAATGCATAAAAACTAAAACCAAAATGTTTGCCAAAGCCCTGTAAAATACACACCACCTGATCAAACCTTTTGCAAAACAAGTAAAATTTCAAAAAATGCAGGCTGAAAATCACAAAGAATTTTTTTTTTTTTTAAAGCTGGTAACAGACTTCAAAAAAAAAAAAAAACACAACTTCTGGGCAGGCCAGGTGTGGTGTCTCACGCCTGTAATCCCAGCACTTTGGGAGGCTGAGATGGGAGGAACGCTTGAGCCCAGGAGTTTGAGACCAGCCTGGGCAACACGGCAAGACCCCATCTCTATTTTATATAATTTAATATATAGTAAAAGAAAAAAAATACAGCTTCCTGGGGATATCGATAAACCTATACACGTCTTCTCCAGTGAGCCTAAAATTGTTGTCTATTAAAGATTAAATTATGTTAAATTTACATTGATGCTATCTGTACTTTGTACAGATATTTTTTGTTGCTAGTTAATGTCTGCACCAACAGACCACTAGCATTTTGGATAAAGTGGATACTGTATAGACGTGAGACCTAGGGAAATCAATGTCAAGTCCACAGGCATCACTTGCCATTAAGGATTTAAAGGTCTACTATATTTTTACATTCACTAGTAAGGATGTTGCTTATTAGTAGGATTCACTAAGGGAGACTTTTCCTCCTAGTGACTCTAAGGAAATCAATGACTACGACTGAGAAAGACACTCAGGCAGTCAACAGTAAGTTGTATCTATACCCACAGCATTGTGTGGAGGCTACGAAAAGCTTTAAGGCAAAACTTCATGCAAACTTGAAACAAATACTCTAACATAAATAACAGGGATCAAAAACAAAACAAGGCTGGACACAGTGGCTCATGCCTACAATCCCAGCAGTTTGGGAGGTCAATGTGGGAGGATACTTTGAGCCTAGGAGTTTGAGACCAGCCTGGCAACACAGTGAGACTCCATATCTACAAAAAATAAAAAAATTAGCCAGGTATGGTGGTGCATGCCCATAGCCCCAGCTACTCAGGAGGCTGAGGCAGAAGGATCACTTGAGCCCAGGAGATCAAGGCTGCAGCGAGCTATGTCAGCGCCACTGCTCTCCAGTCTGGGCAACACAGTGAGACCCTGTCTCTAAAACAAAACAAAATAAAACAAAAAACATATGCATGAACTGTTAAAAATCAATAGTCATTAACAGAAAAAGCTCTGTAAAGGCCATCAGATGACTTACAAAGTTATCTGGTTCCCCTTGGTTATGATGTCAGCTATATGACCACAGGCTATCTTCAGACTAACAAATACTCCCTGAGTACGAGGTACCTAGAAAATTTTATAGTTCAAAATAAATTTTAGGTTGATATGGTAAAAAGAAGGCTGGGCACGGTAACTCACGCCTGTAATCCCAGCACTTTGGGAGGCTGAAAGGGATGGATCACTTGAGGTCAGGAGTTCAAGACCAGCCTGGCCAACATGGCGAAACCCTGTCTCTATTATAAATACAAAAATCAGTCGGGCGTAGTGGTAGGCGCCTATAATCCCAGCTACTCGGGAGACTGAGGCAAGAGAATCGCTTGAACCTGGGAGGCAGAGGTTGCAATGAGCTGAAATCACGCCACTGCACTCCAACCCGGTGACAGAATGAGACTCCATCTTAAAAAAAAAAAAAAAAGAATATTCTTTGTGTCCACTGACAATCCATAAACTTAAGTATACAAAATCTTGGTGAAGCACCAAGTAAAATAACCACAATCTAAATAAGCTTATTCCTGGGACTGCTAGAAAACTGAAGCACCAGCAGTTCTCAAAGTATAACTGATAGACCTGTATACAAGTCCTCCAGATGTCTTTCAAATAGTAATAGAATCATGTTGTTCATTTCTTTTCATCTCTATTTGGAACTGAAATATACCTGGAAATAGCTAAGAGAATGGAATGACAACAGTAAATTTGGGCAAAGCCAATGCAAGTTCGATCAATTTTTTTCACTATTTAAAATAAAGGCATATCCTAAATACCATCTCATTCATATTTGATGTACTACCTTATATCCTTCTGGGAACATAGCATCTAATTCCTCATCAGAAAGTGGGCGATTTCTCTCATCAATTTCTCTTTCCCATCGCCAAGCCTGAAGCTGTTCAGGAGTCATACTCATTATGTGACCTACCAAGAAAAGCAAAGTTTTATATACTCTATAGTGCAAGACTGTATTATTACATTTATCTTTGAGATAAAAGAGAATTAAGATCAACCCTATTATTTATTTTGCTTTTACATTATAAATGCAAACCAAGACTTAAATTTTTATATCTCTTTATTCTTGCTAGAAGTTGACATTAATAGCACACAGAATACCACAAAGAAAAAAAATTAAATAATTTATGGAGAAAAAAACAATTATTTCCAATGAGAGAGAGAGTTCTACCTGGAGTAGGGGTAGCCATGTTCATGGCTGGTGTGCCAATTGGTGTTTTTCCAGGGGTCAGAACTGGAGTGCTTCCACCCATCTGACTAGCTGGTGTTTCATCCCACCGTGATTTTCTTTTACTGGCTCCAGGAGTCGGTGTTTCACCAATAGAATCTCCACCTCGATCTGTTCGAGGAGTCTCAGCCCATCCACTTCCATGCCCAGGAGTATCTTTAAAAAGAAAGAGTGAGTAAAACCACAATTTTAATTCCTGTTAAACTAATATTCTTTATTCTCAAACAGTTATACTCAAAACTATCAAGTTCTAAAACAGAATATTCCTAAAATGGTGACCCATTTAAAGTTGTTTGAGACCAGCCTGACCAACATAGTGAAACTCCGTCTCTACAAAAAATACAAAAATTAGCCAGGTGTGGTGGTGGGTGCCTGTAATCCCAGCTACTCAGGAAGCTGAGGCAAAAGAATCTCTTGAACCTGGCTGGGCACGGTGGCTCACACCTGTAATCCCAGCACTTTGGGAGGCCAAGGCGGGTGGATCACAAGGTCTGGAGATCGAGACCATCCTGGCTAACACGGTGAAACCCCGTCTCTACTAAAAATACAAAAAAATTAGCCGGGCGTGGTGGCGGACGCCTGTAGTCCCAGTTATTTGGGAGGCTGAGGCAGGAGAATGGCGTGAACCCGGGAGGCGGAAGTTGCAGTGAGCCGAGATCGCGCCACTGCACTCCAGCTTGGGCGACAGAGCGAGACTCCATCTCAAAAAAAGAAAAAAAAAAGAATCTCTTGAATCCGGAAGGCAGAGGTTGCAATAAGGTGAGAGCGCGCCACTGCACTCTAGCTTGGGTGACAGAGTGAGACTCTGTCTCAACAAGAGCAACAAAAAAGTAAATTTGATGTTAGGTACATTTTTCCATAATAAAAAACAAAGGGTAAGCCAGGCACAATGGTTCATGCCTGTAATCCCAACACTTTGGCAGGAGATCACCTGAAGCCAGGAGTTCAAGACCAGGCTAGGCAATTAAGCAAAACATTGTCTCTACAAAAAATTTAAAAAGTAGCCGGGGACTGGGCGCGGTGGCTCACGCCTATAATCCCAGCATTTCAGCAGGCCGAGGGGGGCGGATCATCGGAGGTCCAGAGTTCAAGACCCGCCTGAGCAGCATGGAGAAACCCCGTCTCTGAGGTTGCAGTAAGCTGAGATCGCGCCATTGCATTCCAGCCTGGGCAGTAAGAGCAACACTCTGTCTCAAAAAAAAAAAAAAAAAAATTAGCCAGGCATGGTGACATGCCCCTATAGTCTCAGCTACTCAGAAGGCTGAGGCGGGAAGATCGCTTGAGCCTAGGATGTCAAGGCTACAGTGAGCAAGACCCTGTCTCTAAAGAAACAAACAAAATCAAAGGTTACGGCCTACTAACTTTACTTTAGCCTAAGGTTCTTCCTTAAATCTTAAACCTCTTCAAGAAGTAAAAAAAAATCAAGCATATGATCTGTTCTGTTCTTAATCTGTCCCCTTATATGCGTCCACCCAGGAATAAACAGAACACATTTCAGTCTGTAAACATACCACTCAACATTTCACCCACACACCCATACTCCACTAGAAGTACCTCTCTCTGTTTTGGGGGTTTCATCCCATCTGTTTTTACGAGCACTGGAAGTTGCGCCTCCATGGCCTGGTGTTGCGTGGCCTGGTGTATCGCCTCGTCCAGGAGTAGCAGCTCCCGCCGGTGTGTGGCTAGGTGTAGGATCCCATATTTTTGAGCCTGGGGTTGCTCCAGGAGTCTCACTTCCCTTTGCACGACCTGGTGTCTCATCCCATCTTAATGAAGGAGTATGCCCAGGGGTCTTAAAAAAGCAAAAAAAAAAATTTATTTCACACACCCACATAGAAATAGTTAGAAAATTTCCATAAAATAAAACTTTAAATGAAAAATGTTTTAGTTCTACGTACTAAAATTAATTAAGTTAGAGGACACTACCTCTACTTATAGGAAAATATACCTACTTTCTAGCAAATGTTTATGATTAAAAACAATGTAAAGTTTCAATCCGAAGCACTGACAAAAGTTCCAGCTTAAAAAAACAAAATATTCTGGGTATGAATCTTTGATATGCCATTAACAGCTCTGTGACTTTGGGGGAAATCAATAAGGTTTCTCTGTCTAGATATGTAATCGAAGGCTTTCAGCTCTAATTACATTAGTACTTCTCAAAGTGGGGCTTAGAGACACATATTTAGGGGAGAAGGAATTCACGCGTTCTAAGAAAATAGTCCTGTTGATGTTTTGTTCAATTGTGTGTGTTTAATTAATATAAGCATGCTTCAGATTACCTATGTAATTTTTTTTTTTTTTTGAGACGGAGTCTCCCTCTGTCACCCAGGCTGGAGTGCCGTGGCACGATCTCGGCTCACTGCAAGCTCCACCTCCTGGGTAATCTTGAGATCAGTTTGTATTTACAGTTACATGTGTAGCAAATAATATTACCCTAGCTGAGGCTGGTAAGATTAATGAAAAAAGATGAGAGGTGGGTTTTCGTTTGTTTTTTGACAGAGGGTCTCACTCTGCCGCCCAGGTTGAGCGCTGCGGCACAATCACGGCTCACTGCAGTCTCCACCTACCAGGCTCAAGCGATCCTCCCATGTCAGTCTCCTGAGTAGCTGAGACTACATACAGGCGCATACCACCACACCCGGTTAATTTTTTTTTTCCTTGGAGAGATAAGCACCTTACTATGCTGCCCAGGCTGAGAGGTGGGTTTAAGTAACATCAAAGGTTCCACAGTAGTTCACAGAGTAACAGCTGGACAACTGACTGCATGTGATAGCAAAAGAATCTCCACCAATAAAGACAGTATCATATCAAAGTAGCATAGAGTTGAGTATAAAGAAAACAAAATTTGTACTTATATACTGCCTCATAAGTATTCCATAGGATATGTAATGTACTTTATATATTTGTTTTAAAGTTGGGAGCTCTTGGCTGGGTGAGGTGGCTCACGCCCGTAATCCCAGCACTTTGGGAGGCCAAGGCGGGCAGATCACAAGGTCAGGAGATCAAGACCATCCTGGCTAACACGGTGAAACCCTGTCTCTACTAAAAATACAAAAAAATTAGCCAGGCCTTGTAGAGGGCGCCTGTAGGTCCAGCTACTTGGGAGGCTGAGGCAGGAGAACTGCGTGAACCCAGGAGGCGGAGTTTGCAGTGAGTCAAGATCATGCCACTGCACTCCAGCGGGGGTGATAAGAGTGAGATCCCGTCTCAGAAAGAAAAAAAAAAAAAATTGGGAAAGTTGGGAGCTCTTATAGACACAAGGACTTTATCGACCTTTACGTTTGCAAATTTGCATGGTACCATTAAACAAGTTTAAGACTCAATAGTTTTTCCTTTAAAAAGATACTACTCAGGGCCAGGCATGGTGGTTCATGCCTGTACTCCCAGCACTTTGGGAGGCCAGGCAGGCAGATCAATTGAGGCCAGGAGTTGAGACCAGCCTGGCCAACATGGCAAAAGCCCATTTCTACTAAAAATAAAAAATAAAAATAGCTGGGTGTGGTGGTGCACACTTGTAATTCCAGCTACTCAGGAGGGTGAAGCACGAGAATTGCCTAAACCCAGGAGGCGGAGGTTGCAACTAGCCAAGATCGCGCCACTGCACTCCAGCCTGGGTGACAGAGTGAGATTCTGTCTCCAAAAAAAAAAAAAAAAAAAAAAAGGATATTACTGTTACTCAGGGTTGAAAAATTCTGGATTAGGTAAATAAAGCACACAAATCGTTTAAAATCTCCATTCTGGCATCTGTCCCTCCTGCTGAATTATAAGGAAAGATGGGAAATAAATTCTATTATCTAATTCCTACATTTATGACTAGAGTACAGTTGTATTAAATGAACAGAACAACAAAAAAAAAGTCGAGTCTCTGAATTATTTATTTATTTATTTATTTATTTATTTATTTATTTTGAGACAGAGCCTCACTGTCACCCAGGTCAGAGTGCAATGGCATGATCTCAGCTCCCTGCAACCTCTGCCTTCCGGGTTCAAGCAATTTTCCTGCCTCAGCCTCCTGAGTAGCTGGTATTACAAGTGCCTGCCATCACACCTGACTAATTTTTTGCATTTTTAGTAGAGACATGGTTTCACCATGTTGGCCAGGCTGGTCTCAAACTCCCAACCTCAGGTGATCTGCCCGCTTGGCCTCCCAAAGTGCTGGGATTACAGGCATGAGCCAGCGTGCCTGGCCAAGTCTCTGTAGTTTCTATAAGAAAGATATCAGCATATCAGCTCTCATGCCAGGCGCAGTGGCTCACACCTGTAATCCCAGCACTTTGGGAGGCCAAGGCGGGTGGGTCACCTGAAGTTGGGAGTTTGAGACCAGCCTGGCCAACATGGCAAAACCCCGTCTCTCCTAAAAATTAGCCAGGCGTGGCGGTAGGCACCTATAATCCCAGCTACTTGGGAGGCTGAGGCAGGAGACTCGCTTGAACCCAGGAGGCGGAGGGTGCACGGGGGCCGAAATCATGCCATTGCACTCTAGTCAGGGTGAGAGAGCAAGACTCTGTCTCAAAAAAAAAAAAGGAAGAAAAAAAGAAAGGTATCAGCTCTTGTGTCTAGTTATGTGCATACAGTTAAACAATTACCAGGACAAACTTCTTTATCTTTCTCAAACTTAGTACTGAATGTCATCCACAGAATTAAAGTTAGTAGTTACTTGGCTGGACACAGCGGCTCATAACTGTAATCCCAGCACTTTGGGAGGCCAAGGTCGGGGGATCACTTGAGGTCAGGGGTTCAGCACCAGCCTGGCCAACATGGAGAAACCCTGTCTCTACTAAAAATACAAAAATTAGCTGGGCCTGATGGCACATGCCTGTAATCTCAGATACTTGAGGCTGAGGCACAAGAGTCACTTGAGTCTGGCAGGCGGAGACTGCAATGAGATGAGGTTGCACCAATGCACTCCAGCTACCCATGGGTAACAGAGCAAGACTCTGTCTCAAAAATTAAAATTAAAATTAAAGCCAGTAGTTACTTATATTGAGCAGAACCATACCCCTCCTACATATCACCAAGCAAATGAGAAGTCCTCACCTTAAATTGTTTAGAAATTATGTATTAGGTTTTGTATATCCCAATTCTGGGTTTGGGGAAATACTGCATGATCTGATAGGTTTTTTCTTGATTTATAAGTTAAATATATAGCAGTCCAGGCTAGAGCTAATAGTGATTTAGACAAGGATGGTAGAGGCAGAGATCATGAAAAGTGGCTAGCTCCTTAATATATTTAAAGCTGATGCCAAGAAAATGTATACGGGTAGGATATGGGATAAGAGAATAAGGAGTATTGGATGACTCCCTAAATGTTTTTCGTTGTTGTTGTTGTTTTTGTTGTTTTTTTTTTTTTTGGAGACACAGTCTCGCTCTGTCGCCAAGACTGGAGTGCAGTGGCACCATCTCCGCTCACTGCAACCTGCACCTTCCAGGTTCAAGTGATTCTCCTGCCTCAGCCTCCCGAGCAGCTGGGATTACAGGCGCCCGCCAACATGCCGGGCTAATTTTTGTATTTTAAAATACACCATGTTGGCCAGGCTGGTCTCGAACTCCTGACCTCAAATAATTCACCCACCTTGGCCTCCCAAAGTGCTGGGATTATAGGCATGAGCTACTGGACCCGGTCCTAAATGTTTTGCTTGAGCCAAACAGACATGGGAAAGACAGGGGAGCAGGACTGAGAAGAGACTTATGCGAAAAAAATCAATAATTTTCTTTCAGAAATACTGATTTTGAAATGCCCATTGAACAGCCAAATAAATATGTCAGGCTGAACAAACACGCAAGTCTGCGGAACAGAAGCAGAGGAAAGATTTATAAGTTTGGGAGCTATTTTATATAAATGGTATATAAAGACAAGAATGAGATCCTAGGGATCGAGCACTGATGGAAAAGAATCCAAAAAACTCAGCACTACTATAATACCCCAAAGTTCGGAGGTAAGAAGAATGAGGATCCAGCAAACAAGACTAAGGAGTAGTAACCAGTGAGGAGATTTTGAGGGGAAGCAAGAAAGACTAAAACCCAGAGACTGAGAGAGAAAAGGGTATGAAGAAATGTCAAATGTTCTTGATATGCTAAGTCATATGAGAAATGAAAATACACTTTTTAAATTGATCAATTAGGGGTCAAGTAACCTTGACAAGAGTTTAGGTGGAGTAGACTAGAACTACGTAAGAAGACTAGAAACTACATAAGACTAGAACTGACGGTCCTCGGCGGGTCTGGACGTGGCGGGTTGCTTTCCAAAATGGCGCGCGCGCTGAGGGCTGCAGCCGCGAATGCCAGACTGGGGAGAAACCAGAAAGGAGAGCAAGTCCTGTAAAAACAACAACTACTACTTCGGCCGAACTCCAGGCATGACCAGCTTTCTGTTGGGAACACTCAAAGGGGTTTTTTTCCAGACTCCAAGCTCCCATACCAACAGTAAGAGCTTCTTCCACGTCACGGCCCTTAGATCAAATGGCAGGTTCTGTGTGGAACCGTGGTCGACTCAATCATGTAGCCATAGCAGTGCCAGATTTGGAAAACGTGCAACATTTTATGAGAATATTCTGGGGGCCTCGGTAAGTGAAGCGGTCCCTCTTCCTGAACATGAAGTATCTGTTGTTTTTGTCAACCTGGGAAATACCAAGATGGAACTGCTTCATCCACTGGGATGTGACAGTCCAATTGCAGGTTTTCTGCAGAAAAACAAGGCTGGAGGAATGCATCACATCTGCATCGAGATGGGGAATAACATTTTGATGGCAATTTAATCGTGATTTTCATGTGTATCTTGATAAGATCAAAGGTGGATAATATTAATGCAGCTGTGATGGATTTGACAAAAAAGAAGATCCGCAGCCTAAGAGAAGAGGTCAAAATAGGAGCACATGGAAAACCAGTGATTTTTCTCCATCCTAAAGACTGTGGTGAGGGACCGGGCGCGGTGGCTCACGCCTGTAATCCCAGCACTTTAGGAGGCCAAGGCGGGCGGATCACGAGGTCAGGAGATCGAGACCATCCTGATTAACACTGTGAAACCCCGTCTCTACTAAAAATACAAAAAATTAGCCGGGCGTGGTGGCAGGCGCCTGTGGTCCCAGCTACTACGGGAGGCTGAGGCAGGAGAATGGCGTGAACCCAGGAGGCGGAGCTTGCAGTGAGCCGAGATCATGCCACTGCACTCCAGCCTGGGTGACAGAGCAAGACTCCATCTCAAAAAAAAAAAAAAAAAAAGACTGTAGTGGAGTCCTTGTGGAACTGGAGCAAGCTTGATTTGTATTTGCAAGCAACTAAATTAACTGACCTGAAAAAGCCTATCAAATACTATCAAAATGTACTATAATATTGAGTCCTTTGCTGCTTCCAACATGTAAAAGTTCACCGTTAAAAACTGAATTACAGAAACATTAAAATATATACATATATAAATCAATAAATACGTAATTATTTAGATTAACAAACATATTTGTTAATTTGAATCTGAAAATTAGGGAACATTATTAAAATCATCTAGAAATAAATTATTCCTCTTCTACAATGGGGTAATTGAATGTAAAAAAAAACGAAAAAAAAAAAAGACTAGAACTATGTAAGCAGAGAAAGCAAGTACAAATAACTCATTCAAAGCACTTGTGGCTCATGCCTGTAATCCCAGCACTTTGCAAGGCTGAGGCAGACAGACTGCTTAAGCCCAGGAGTTTGAGACCAGCCTGGACAACACAGTGAGACCCGTTTCTACAAAAAATAAAAAACTAGCCAGGCATGGTGGTACGTGTCTACAGTCCCATCTACTTGGGGGGTTGAGGTGGCAAAGATCATTTGAGCCCAGAAGGTGGAGGCTGCAGTGAGCTACTATTGCGCCCCTGCACTTGGCAACAGAATGAGACCCTACCTCAAGAAAAAAACAAAGAACAGGCCGGGCGCGGTGGCTCAAGTCTGTAATCCCAGCACTTTGGGAGGCCGAGACGGGCGGATCACAAGGTCAGGAGATCGAGACCATCCTGGCTAACACGGCGAAACCCCATCTCTACTAAAAACACAAAAAATTAGCCGGGCGAGGTGGCGGCGCCTGTGGTCCCAGCTACTTGGGAGGCTGAGGCAGGAGAATGGCGGGAACCCGGGAGGCGGAGCTTGCAGTGAGCTGAGATCTGGCCACTGCACTCCAGCCTGGGCGACAGAGCGAGACTCCGTCTCAAAAAAAAAAAAAAAAAAAAGAAAAAAACAAAGAACAAAGCACTTTGTTCTAAAAAGATATAGAAACAGGATTGTCGCTGAATGAGGATGTGAATGAGGGTTAAGAGATGTTTTCTGCAGGTTTTTTGTTGCTGTTGTTAAGACAAAGCATGGTAAAACATGTTTGCTGATGATGATAATCTAGTATGGAGAAAAAAATTAATGGTACATGATAAGAGTCTCCAAGAGGGGAAGGGAAATGGTACATAAGCAAAAAGAGTGGCTTTAATCCATTATTTATTTATTTTAAGACAAAGTCTCACTCTGTTGCCTAAATTGGAGTGCAGTAGCGTTAATCTCGGCTCACTACACCCTCCACCTCCCGGATTCAAGCGATTCTCCTGCCTCACCCTCCCAAGTAGCTGGGACTACAGGCGCATGCCACCATGCCTGGCTAATTTTTTTGTATTTTCAGTAGAGACAGGGTTTCACTATGTTGGCCAGCTGGTCTTGAACTCCTGACCTCATGATCCACCTGCCTCGGCCTCCCAAAATGCTGGGATTACAGGCATGAGCCACCACACCTGGCCCCTTTATATTTTATTTTTCTAGCAATAATTAAATATTTTCAAGTGCTTTCTAAAAAATCCATTTTAAAGGCCTTTCTATTCAGGCTAATGACAAACACAATAAAGGCACATATGATAGTTTAACATTTATGCAAACTTGTATCTTTTAGTCTGCAAGTATATATTATTAAATGATAGAAAACATCTAATATAATCATTTCTACAGAACTAGGAAATACATTTATAAGAATGATTTTACAGACTCCATCATTTTGTTTTTTTGAGACAGGGTCTTACTCTGTCACCAGGCTGGAATGCAATGGCATGATCATAGCTCAATGCAACCTCTACCTCCTAGGATCAAGGGATCCTCCTGTCTCAGCCCCCACCACTCCCCATACCCCAGTAGCTGGGACTACAGACATGTGCCACTATGCCCAGCTAATTTTTTTTTTTTGTAAAGACAGGGTCTCCCTCTGTTGCCCAAGCTGGTCTCAAACTCCTTGAGCTCAACCAATCCTCCCACCTGGGCCCCCAAAGTGCTGGGATTACAGGCATGAGCCAATGCATTCCACCTCCAAAACAAATGTTTAAAAAAACAAAAAAGAAAGTAGGAGAGTAGGCTGGCCAAGGGAATGAAGTAGCATTGACTATTTGCTGCCTGTAGTGAGGGTCTTAAGTTATCTATCTAGAAGATAAAGAAGACCACTATATCACACTCAACCTCCACAATGTAACATACCTACAGGTCTGTATTTAATATTCTAAAAAGAACTTTCCTTACTCTATGACATGGGCTAAATTGCATGCCCCTCAAAATTTGTATGTTGAACCCCCAGTGTGGCTGTATTTGGAGACTGGGTCTTTAAGGAGGTAAATTAAGGTCAAATGAGGTCATGAGGGTGGGGCCCTAATCTAACAGACTGATGTCCTCATAGGAAGACCAGGGACAATAGAGCTTGCTGGCACAGAGAAAGGCCACGTGAGGATACAGCAAGAGAGCCCTCAACAAATACCAACCCTGCTGGTACTCTGATCAAGCCTCCAAGAACTGCGAAAAAAATCAATGTCTGTTGTTTAAGGCACCCAGTCTGTGGTATCTTTTTATGGCAACCCAAGCAGACTAATACAGTCCATAACAGAAAAAAATTTTAAACAGTAATAACAAAAAACAAAAAGAAATTACCTCTGCCTGATCCCAACTTGATAATTTTTTGGGAGTGGCACCAGGAGTCTGATCAGCTGTTTGATCCCAACGCCGTTTTCGTTTTGATGGAGGCTGGGACGCTGCTGCTCCATTGACGACTTTTAGTTCTCCAGCTTTAGCTTTTTCTGCTAGCTGTTGCCTAATTTCTCGCTGAAAAAAAAACAGTGAGTGTTTACCTTTAAAATGCTTTCAATATATTTTTCTATCATTAGCACAATCATTTCCACTTAACATCCCATTTTATACTTTGCTCATTCTCCTTTCTATGGTACTAGTGGTCTCCCTTCTATGCTAGCTGGTTTCAAAGTCTGTGTCTTTATTTCATTTTACATAATGCCTGTCTTTCTATAAACAAAAGATAAGCAAGTTCAGAATTTGTAACATAGCACACTGTAGTTTATATATTGTAGGTGAAGTAAAATCTTCAGTCAACAATGGAGAACCATAATGCTTCCACTGAAAAATAGGGTTTTCTTCAAAACTAATATAAATAGCAATTAAGACTATGCAACGGCCAGGCGCGGTGGCTCAAGCCTGTAATCCCAGCACTTTGGGAGGCCAAGACGGGTGGATTACGAGGTCAGGAGATCAAGACCATCCTAGCTAACACGGTGAAACCCCGTCTCTACTAAAAAATACAAAAAACTAGCCGGGCGAGGTGGCGGGCACCTGTAGTCCCAGCTACTCCGGAGGCTGAGGCAGGAGAATGGCGTAAACCTGAGAGGTGGAGCTTGCAGTGAGCTGAGATCCGGCCACTGCACTCCAGCCTGGGCTACAGAGCGAGACTCCGTCTCAAAAAAAAAAAAAAAAGACTATACAACAAGATAGAAAAATGGTAAAAGATAAAAATAGTAAAATTGTTTTATTTATACTGACAAATTATATAAATACTCATAATTTAGTGGCAATGGATGCACATTTAATTCACTCTATACTGTTAAAATGGGGTTTTACTATCCCATTTAACTCATTCAACATATAAAATCTATTATATATTCATAATAGTAATGGAGGAGGCTGGGTATAGTGGCTCACACCTGTAATCCCAGCACTTTGGGAGGCTAAGGCGGGCAGGTCGCCGGAGGTCAGGAGTTCGAGCCCAGCCTGGCCAACATAACGAAACCCCATCTCTACTAAAAAAAAAAAAATACGAAAATTAGCTGGGCATGGTGGCGCACACCTGCAATCCCAGGAATTCGGGAGGCTGTGGCAGGAGAATCACTTGGACCCGGAAGGCAGAGGTTGCAGTAAGCTGAAACTGCACCACTGCACTTCAGCCTGGGCAACAAAGCAAGACTCCACTCAAAAAACAAAAAAATAGGCGGTTACTAGACAAAATGGCATAATCTCCGTAGGCCAAAAGGAATTATTCAAAATTCTCCACTTACATCCAAACTGAAACTTATAGAATCTCACACTGAACTCTTTGACTTTTCCCTAACATACTAGATTCAGATATACACCATAAACCTTCCTCACGGAAACAACCCCTGTAATGGCCAGGCACAGTGGCTCACACCTGTAATCCCAGCACTTTGGGAGGTCGAGGCAGGCAGATCACCTGAGGTCAGGAGTTCGAGACCAGCCTGGCCAACATGGTGAAACCCCATCTCTACTAAAAATACAAAAATTAGCTAGGCATGGTGACGCACACTTGTGTTCCCAGCTCCTTAGGAGGCTGAAGTGGGAGGATAACTTGAACCTGGGAAGCGCAGGTTGCAGTGAGACAAGATCACGCCACTGCACTCTAGCCTGGATGAGTGAGACTCTGTCTCAAAAAAAAAAAAAAAAATCCCCTGTAAGACACATACATACATATACAGCCAAGGAGCCCAGGACTAGAAAAGGATATAGAAATGATTTTGAAAGGTGGTATAAGGCCGGGCGCGGTGGCTCAAGCCTGTAATCCCAGCACTTTGGGAGGCCGAGACAGGCGGATCACGAGGTCAGGAGATCAAGATCATCCTGGCTAATACGGTGAAACCCCGTCTCTACTAAAAAATACAAAAAAAATCTAGCTGGGCGAGGTGGCGGGCGCCTGTAGTCCCAGCTACTCGGGAGGCTGAGGCAGGAGAATGGCGTAAACCTGGGAGGCGGAGCTTGCAGTGAGCTGAGATCCGGCCACTGCACTCCAGCCTGGGCGACAGAGCGAGACTCCGCCTCAAAAAAAAAAAAAGAAAGGTGGTATAATTTGGGGGTAAGATTCTTTCTCAGTTAATTTTTATTAATACTATTAAAATATTTGTGCAGCAAATAGCAAAAAAGAAACGTAACAGTCTCTCAATCACAACTGTATTTACATTCTTTCATAACCATTAAAACAGGAGACAGGTTTACATACTTCTTCTTTAGTCAAGTGTTGTTCTCGCATTACATCCATGTAAGTCCTAGCATTCATTTTAGGATCAGGGGTCTTCCCTCCTGCAGAAAAGAACAGCAACAGGAAAAGAGTACAATAAATAAAAGATAATCAGGTTCAACTGATTTATCTGCCCTGCTCTAAATATTATGTTATTCCATAATCATTTAAATTATTTTTTGATGGAAAACTTTAATAATTATACATCTTACTTTTTATTGAGTTTGCTGATCAATTTAACCTGTTTGAACACAAACATCTACAGCAGTTTAAAACAAATATTTTAATGCATATAAAAACAAAATGACAGCACAGTTTAGAGTCTTCAGAAGTGATGGGTTCCTGGGTTGCTAATCCGGAATACGTACACTTTCGTGCCTTTGTCTCCATCAGCAGTTCTGACTTCAAGCAGCAGAATAGAAGCCTAGAAAATTATCTCTTTACCATTAGTAACACTTTGGAAAGATATTTATATTCAAAACATTACCTGTTGCAAGTTGTTAAAATCCTGACTACAAATAACTATGACTAGATAAGTTCTTCATACAGTGTTCTAAAACAATTGTAGTTTAGAAAATCTGATTTTAAAAATATACCTATAATCTTATTCTGATGTCACGTTACTAAAAAGGGCTTCATGCTTTAAGTTTTTTGACCCAGAAAACATATTTTTATTTCTTAGAAAGCATAAATTAAAACTGGAAACATATTACTTGAAATATATTACTTCTACCAGTTATTATGATGCACACAGAAGCAACATGGTGTACAAAGAGATGTGTTGGTCTCTTGGTTAAAGTTTCAGTATTTGCTTTTCAAACTTCAAAATATCTTACAGAAGCCCAAACAGTATATAACAAGATTCACAGAGGCACATTATGCTTTAGAAATGTGGTAACTAGCTATACAAGTGGTATAGCATCACAATTTAGGAAAAAATAATAAAATTCTAAGACATTTCCTATGCTGAAGATCATGCCCAATTGGTAGTGTCATTCTTTCTGACACTAGCTCTGATAAGACTTCCTTTGGAATACTTTTTCACCATAATCTAGAGAGGATGTGTTGAACTGCACCCTTAAGAATGCAGACAGGACTGGCATATAGCAGTACTGCTGTAGGAAAGAAATTAAGGACAGTTAGTATGGGCCTGTGAATTCTGGCATACATGTTTAAATCAATTACAATTATGCAAGTAAAAAAAGAATATCCCTACTAATTCATGCAGGCTGAAAATCTAGTATGTAAACCTGCAGCAGAATCTAATTTTAAGAAACAGGCACCTAATTTTGATTGTGAAACTCACTCACCTGAGGAAAGCTTCCACAGGCTCACTATGCCCCTTGTGCTGATTTGCACACTAAAATTAGCAAAACAGACTCCAACTATTAAAAATATCACACTCTTTGTATACATACTTTTGTTTTAACTTTAAGTATGCTTAGAGCAAAGTAGGTGCCTTTACTAAGCTATATTTAGAGCACTATGGGGGGAGTTCTAGTGTGAGAAACAGTTTCTCAAGGGTAACAATCCTAAACATCTAAGATTTGGAATGAAAACTTTCAATAATTTGAAAGTATTTTGAGCAGGAAAACACATTTGTTCCAAGTATAGAAAGCGTACCCAAAACAAAAGTAAAAGTAAAACCTTTAACCCTTTGCGTTTCTATGGCATTGGCTCATTTTTTTCTTGTCCTTCTACCTGGAAAGAAAACTTGCATTATAAAGATGAAGAATATGGCATCTGTGACTTCAACCAAATCTATACAAATCTATAGTAGGGGGGATTTTTAAAAAGAAAAGCAAATTCAGAAGCATGCCAAAAAAAATCAAAGGGCTAAAGACAACTTAATACAAATAAATTTCTGAATACTTATAGAAAAGTGGGAAAGAATTACCATCTGCAAAAGGATCAAGACGCTCTGGGGAAATTATCATGGTCCGCCTATGCTTTTTGTATTCATCTTCCCGGTCTGCAATCTTCGGAGGTCGGTGCTCAGCAAATGGATCATACTGAAAAGAGGTATGTCTCACTTAATATCCACTTTATTAAAATAACAAAGCAGAATATCATAAACAAAAATCAGAACACTGTAAAGCACAAATGTTTAATACATGTCTACTAATATTCTGTACTGCTTCACAGATAAATGTTAATATAAAAAAATAAGGCATATGGAAACAAGGTAATATACATATCCACATTTCCATAGTTCAATGCTTCACTACATGATTACAGCCAGGCGTGATGGCCTGTGTGTATAATCTCAACTACTTGGGAGGTTGAGACAGGAGGAATGCTTGAGCCCAGGAGTTTGGGATCAGCCTGAGCAAGACAGTAAGACCTTGTGTCAAAAAAAAAGAAGATTACACCTTTACAAAATAAATTATTATTTATAATTCTCCTTAAAGCATCCTAAAATTTATGGGTTTCTATGGGAACTCAGACATTCACTTTTCTTTAGCTGAATAAACTATGCTTTTAAAATAAAAGGTCACCTGTTCTGTTGACTGTGGTATATCATTAAGCAATGCCACAGGGGCATGATATCCTGGCTTCTTCTGACCAAGCAAACTCGTAGATGATGAATAGTCATCGTCATCCTGCAATGAAAATCCCCCAAAAAGCCATAAACAAAATGTCAGAACTTAACAATTAGAAAGAATATGCAAAGATTCAACATGAAATCAAAAGATCTACTGACAGTGTGATGTCTAAGCCCTCCTTCATAAAACTTACAAACAAAATTGGTCTTCTTTCACTTCAAAAACCTATTAAATTCAATTCAGTAAAGCTATCTTTATTTTTTAAAACGATTAAGCAGGGAATATCTTCTATAGAAGTCAATTAAGATAAAGTAGGTATGGACTAGAAAAACCTGAGCATTTAATTTTAATGTTTTTTCAATTTGATAACTACAGCTTATTTTAGAACTTTCTACTTTTAACTCATTTTTTTAAACACAATTTAACAACCATTGAAACAAATATTTAATTTTAAATGTATTTGCCCCTAGTAGTATGTTTAAACAGAACAATGTTATACTGTTACTTTTCTAGTATAAAAAGTACAACTGTCTGGGAGGTCAAGGTGGGAGAATGGCTTGAGTGTAGGAGTTCTGAGACTAGCCTAGGCAACAGAGACCCAGCTGGGCAAGGTGGTGCACATCTGTAATCCCAACACTTTGGGAGGCCGAGGCTGGGGACTGCTTGAGCCCAGGAGTTCAAGACCAGTCTGGGCAACATAGTGAAACTCTGTCTCTACCAAAAAAATACAAAAATTAGCCAGGCATAGTGGTGTGTATATGTAGTCCCAGCTACTCAGGAGGCTGAGGTGGGAAAATTGCTTGAACTTGGGAGGCGAAGGTTGCAGGGAGCCATGATCTGGCCACTGCCTTCGGCTTGGGCAACAGAGCAAGGCTTTGTCTCCAAAAAACAAAACCACATACATAGTGAGATCTCATCTCTATTGTAATAAAAATAAATAAAAAATAAAAAATGCAACACGGGGTAATTCTCCAGATCTTAACACCTCACTTATTTTATTTAAAAATAAAGTGACAATTTCCCCCTCAGTTTCTGAAACATAGAGCTATCACTTTATTTTACCATTAGGGTATGAGACCCCCAAATAAAGTGCTAACTAGGCCACCACTGGCTTCTAGAAATTTCACCTTTTGGGACTTTAAATTTCTCTCAAGAAAAAAAAAGAGGCAGAGAGAGCCAACTATAAAGTAAAATGTGACTTGAATTTCTTAAAAATAACCAGTTTGGCACCACATGTTCTCACTCATAGGTGGGAACTGAACAAAAAGAACACTTAGACATGGATGGGGAACATCACACACCAAGGCCTGTCATGGGGTGGGGAGAGGGGTGGGATAGCATTAGGAGATATACCTCATGTAAATGATGAGTTAATGGATATAGCACACCAATATGGTACACGTATACATATGTAACAAACCTTACCCTAGAACTTATAGTAAAAAAAAAAAAAAAAAAAAAAAAGGAAGAAAGAAATATACATGACCTATCCAAAAATTAAAAAAAATAAAAAATAACCAGTTTGGGCCAGGCGTGGTGGCTCACGCTTGTAATCACAGCACTCTGGTAGGCCAAGGCAGGCGGATCACGAGGTCAGGAGATCAAGACCATCCTGGCTAACACAGTGAAACCCTGTCTCTACTAAAAATACAAAAAATTAGCTGGACGTGGTGGCGGGCGTCTGTAGTCCCAGCTACTCTAGAGGCTGAGGCAGGAGAATGGAATGAACCCAGGAAGCAGAGCATGCAGTAAGCCGAGATCGCACCACTGCATTCCAGCCTGGGCGACAGAGCGAGACAAAAAAAAAAAAAAAAGTATGATAATCTATATACATAAAGTTTATCTCTAACTGAATCACCAAATTTGGAGTTTGGAATGGTCTGATAAAATATAAGCTACCTGGAATACATAAAAAATGCTTTGAGGGAACAGATACCAAAATGAAAGGCACTCCTCCTCCATAGTAATTGAAACAGATATGAAAAGCTCATCAATATCAGTACTAAGAAGAATTCCAGGCTGGGCGCAGTGGCTCAAGCCTGTAATCCCAGCACTATGGGAGGCCGAGGCAGGTGGATCACCTGAGGTCATGAGTTCAAGACCAGTCTGGCCAACATGGAGAAACTCCATCTCTACTAAAAATACAAAAATCAGCCAGGCATGGTGGCAGGCGCCTGTAATCCCAGCTACTCGGGAGGCTGAGGCAGGAGAATCACTTGAACCCAGGAGGCCGAGGCTGCAGTGAGCGAAGATCACGCCACTGTACTCAAGCCTGGGCGACAGGGCGAGACTGTCTTAAAAAAAAAAGAGAGAGAGAAAAGAAAATTCATTCACATTAAGATACCAAGACGAAAAAAACAGTATCAAGTACAATCAGTAATCAAATCGCAAGGACAGATGGCTATTTACAATTAAGTCACTTCTCACACAGGCTACTCTAGATAGAGCTGATAAGTAATGGCAGGGATTTACTTTACTGTTTACTTTATAACGGTAATGGCTGGCAGGTGCTTCACTGGATAAACAAACTAGTCTTTACCAAAAATTCTCAGAACAAAGCATTTCCAGTGAAGTTTCTGAACCTTAGAGAGGATACCTCCGGTAGTTTTATCCTCTAAAAGATCCCAAAAATGGCCGGGCGCGGTGGCTCAAGCCTGTAATCCCAGCACTTTGGGAGGCCGAGATGGGCGGATCACGAGGTCAGGAGATCGAGACCATCCTGGCTAACATGGTGAAACCCCGTCTCTACTAAAAAAATACAAAAAACTAGCCAGGCGAGGTGGCGGGTGCCTGTAGTCCCAACTCGGGAGGCTGAGGCAGGAGAATGGCGTGAACCCGAGAGGCGGAGCTTGCAGTGAGCTGAGATCCGGCCACCACACTCCAGCCTGGGCGACAGAGCGAGACTCCGTCTCAAAAAAAAAAAAAAAAATTCCAAAAATGTTTCTCCAGATTAAACCAGATGGCTGAAACAAAAGTTATTCATATTTCTTGCTCTCTCAAAAAAAAAAAAAACTGCCTCTTGTACATAATTTGTAACTTACATCTTCAAGTTCAGTTGCAGCAATTGATGTCACGTATCCAGCAAATCTGCTGTCACTTCCACCATAAATTTCCTGGTCATAATAACCTGTAGAATCGAGGCCCACTCCTTGAGCTTCATCAAGAGCTGCCTTCTTGCCTTGAATTTCTCGAATCTGTGCTTCAATATCTATAAAAAGATAATACAGACTTTCTTAATTTCATTTTCCAAAAGAATTCCCAACACAATGCATCTCTTTACTAGGTAATTATCAAAATACTCTCTTAAATACAGAAAATGTACATAATTGTACCATATAAGAGACTAGTAATCACAACAGCGTAAGCATGCTCTAGAAATTAAATCATGATAGGCTGGGCGCCGTGGCTCACGCCTATAATCCCAACACTTTGAGAGGACGAGGTGGGCGGATCACTTGAGGTCAGGAGTTCGAGACCAGCCTGGCCAACATATAGCGAAACCCCGTGTCTACTAAAAAATACAAAAATTAGCTGGGTGTGGGGGCAATGCACCTGTAGTCTCAGGTACTTGGGAAGCTGAGGCAGGAGAATCACTTTAACCCGGGAGGCGGAGGTTGCAGTGAGCGGAGATCACACCACTACACTCCAACCTGGGTGACAGAGCAAGACTCTATCTCTCAAAAAAAAGCCAAAAACCGTGATAAGATATCATCTAACATATAACCCAGCTTCAAATTTCCCCAGCTGCCCTAGTAACAGCCTTTACAGATGTTCTTTTTTAACCCACGATCCAATCAAGCACCCTACACTGCATTTAGTTGTCACTCTCTTTGCTCTTCTTTAAATACAGACTAGTCTTCCATATTGTAGTCTTTCCTGACACCAGGTTAATTTTGCAAAGCAATGTTTTGTTTTAATAATATAAATAGTACATAGATGTATAAAGAAATAGTTTTGATTGCAAAAGATTTCTATGGCCTGACAAATAGCTGTTTAAATTCTTGCCAGCCCATGCTGAATTAAGCCCTTTGACACCAGGCACTTTTAAAAAGCTTACTTGCTGGCCAGGCGTGGCAGTCCATGCCTGTAATCCCATCACTTTGGGACGCCAAGGCAGGCAGATCACCCGAAGTCAGGCGTTCGAGACCAGCCTGGCCAACATGGTGAAACCTACTCTCTAGTAAAAATACAAAGTTAGCTGGGTGTAATGGTGCACGCCTGTAGTCCTAGCTACTCAGGAGGCTGAGGCAGAAGAACTGCTTGAACCCCGAAGGCCAAGGTTGCAGTAAGCCAAGATCACATGCCAGTGCACTCTCGCCTGGGCAAAGAGAGCAAAACTCATCTCAAAAAAATAAATAAATAAATAAAAATTAGGCTGGGCGCAGTGGCTCATATCTGCAATCCCAGCACTTCGGAAGGCCGAGGCGGGCAGATCACCTGAGGTCAGGAGTTCGAGACCAGCCTGGCCAATGTGGTAAAACCCTGTCTCTACTAAAAATACAAAAATTAGCTGGGCATGGTGGCAGGCGCCTGTAATCCCAGCTACTCAGGAGGCTGAGGCAGGAGAATCACTTGAACCTGGAAGGCGGAGGTTACAGTAAGCCGAGATCACGCCACCGCACTCCAGCCTGGACAACAAGAGCGAAACACCATCTCAATCAATAAATAAATAAGCTCAATTGCTAGCTGCATGAATCAAAAGCTAAAGATTCAAATAGCATCCTGCATTTGCCAAACCTCCCAGCTAAAGGAGAAAGCCCTCTATAGTTCCTCAAGATAGATGTGCAGGATAACAAAAAGTCCTTATCTAGTCTAAGGCACAGCTGGGTCACATTTCCACATAAGAAAGGAACAGGAGCAGGTCTCAGAAACTGGAGGCGGGACGCAGTAGCTCACACACGTCATCCAAACACTTTGGAAGGCTGAGGTGGGCGGATCACTTGATCCCAGGAGTTCAAAACCAGCCTGGGCAACATGGCAAAACCCCATCTCTACAAAAACTACAAAAATTAGCCAGGCATGGTGGCAAACCTATAGTCCCCTGCCACTTGGGGGGCTGAGGTGGGAGGACTGCTTGAGCCCAGGAGGTCAAGGCTGTAGTGAGCCATGATTGCTGCCACTGCACTCCAGCCTGGATGTGAGACTGTCTCAGAAACAAAGAAACAGAAAGAAAGAAACTCAAAATGATATAATAGTTTTAATGCTGAATTTAGCAGCCCCAGTTTGTGATCAGATCTCAAAATTCTTATAGTGTATCGTGTTACACAGCAGCACTACATGCACAGATGTTACTTTCTCCCCAAACCATTACAGCAGCCCAGGCAGCCAGAAATATCCTCACTTGAGCAGGGTGGTTCTTTGTAGTATGATCTCTACTTTTGTTTCTGTTCGTAGTTTTATATTTTGAAAAATTTAATCTACATTTGCCCCACTCCCAGCCCCTTCAGGCATTTTCTTTTCTTTTTTTTTTTGAGTGGCCCGAACTCGGCTCACTGCTATCTCCGCCTCCCAGGTTCAAGCGATTCTCCTGCCTCAGCCTCCCAAATAGCTGGGATTACAGGTGCCTGCCACCACGCCCAGCTTCAGGCTTTTTTTTTTAAAACCACAGGTACATTTATCACTTTTACCTAAATAGGTTTTTGTAAAAGGACCACAAATGCTACTTCCATGAGGATTTAGGCAAGAAACAAATGGGTGAATCAGGACAAACAGTCTGCAATCTCCTATACAGCATTAGTATAGACTAAGGACCACGTACAAAGAAAGGACCTGGTGCACCTGTTACAAAGGTGGAATCCTAAGTCTTGGATACACTAACTCCAAACCTCCAACTCAGGCTGTGAAGCCCAGGATTCTGCCTCATTAACAAACACCCTAGGAAACTATTTTACCTGGCCCTTCACCCCTCCCATTTCCAACCCCAGCCCACCCCCTCTCTACCAAATTCTCTCCACCAAAGCAATCATTTTGTTCTCTACCTCATACACAACTAAAAAATAGGAAAGGGGTGCTGTTTTATAAAAACTGCACACTGGCCGGGCGCGGTGGCTCAAGCCTGTAATCCCAGCACTTTGGGAGGCCAGGAGGCGGTGGATCATGAGGTCAGGAGATCGAGACCATCCCGCCGCAACATGTGTTCCTGTCTCTACTAAAAATACAAAAAAACTAGCCGGGCGTGGTGCATGGAAGGCCAGTCCCAGCTACTCGGAGGCTGAGGAGAATGGCGGAACCTGGGAGGCGGAGCTTGCAGTGAGCCGAGATCGCCCCACTGCACTCCAGCCTGGGTGATTACAGTGCGCAGACTCCGTCTCAAAAAAAAAAAAAAAAACTGACCGCCAATACATAGCAACTTGCATTTTCTGCCTTATCAAGCATCTCTCTTATTTTCCGTCTAAAGAACTTTTCCATCCTAAAGTTTCAGCAACTAGTTCCTCATCTGGATAACATTTATTCAGGAACTAATTTCAGCTACTGAATTTTACCTACTGATTTTATGTACCTGCTGATTAGCATCAGAGTTTCCAATCACAAAGGTTCATAAAATACTGAAATAGTGTTGGTATGAAATCCATGTAAATCATGACTAGATTCTTATTAAAATTTAGTAACAAAATTACCCAGCCCAAAATCTCCTGGGCCTAGGCAGTTGTTTGTAGTTAATTAATCCTGAGGGGAGTTTATTACTGAACTTCTTATAGGCAGTCCAATTAAATGTTTATATGCACATCAGGCATTGTTTTCTGTCTGCTGGAAACTATGGATATAAAGTCCAAAAAGCTAATGGGCTTTGTTAACACACTGCAAACTGCAGCACATTTACACATACACCATGTGATTCATAAAATTAAGACATCAGATTCCATAAAACTCAGCAGCTTATTATGCAATTCGGAGAACTAAAAACTCAGAAATTTCTTAATAAACTATGTGCCAAAATACCAAACATAATATACCCAAATATTTATGAGAAAACAAATTATTACCATGACATTCATAAATAAGGTAACTTTGTGTCTCAGGTTTCATTTTCAAAATAAATAAATAAAAAGGTGGGAAAAAATATGGCAGAAAACGAAGAATTGATAAAGCTGAATAGTGGGTTAGTGTTCATTATATTTTGTTCTATTCTCTTCTGTACGTTAAAATATTTCATAAAAGGTGATCTCGGCCAGGCATGGGGGCTCACAATGGTAATCCCAGCACTTTGGGAGGCCGAGGCGGGTGGATCACGAGGTCAGGAGTTCAGGACCAGCCTAGCCAAGATGGTGAAACCCCGTCTCTACTAAAAATATAAAAATTAACCAGGTGAGTGTCTGGAATCCCAGTTACTCAGGGGGCTGAGTCAGAGAACTGCTTGAACCCCAGAGGCAGAGGATGCAGTGAGCCGAGATCGCACCACTGCACTCCAACCTAGGCGACAGAGCAAGACTCCATCTCAAATAAATAAATTAATTAATCAATAAAAAAGTAATAAGGCTGGGCACTTTGGGATGCTCAGGCAGGCAGATCACTTGAGTTCACAAGTTCAAGGCCAGCCTAAGCAATATGACGAAACCCTGTCTCTATAAAAAAATACAAAAATTAGTCTGACAAAAATACAAAAATTAGTCACTACAGGTGCACACCTGTAGTCCCAGATATTCAGGAGGCTGAGGTCAGAGGATGGCTCAAGCCCAGGAGGCAGAGGTTGCGGTGAGCTGAGATCACACCACTGTACTCTAGCCTGGGTGTTAGAGCCAGGCCCTGTCTCTAAATAAGTAAATAAACAAATAGGTAATCTGTAGAAGTCATTAAAAGTAATTTTCCAAATTTTTCTCTCCCCTATCCATGCCAGCCAAGGTTTGTAAAATTCCACTTCAAATTCTGTATCTCTGGGAATGACAATGTTGTCTCTAACTCCATATCTTCAAAGCCAACACTAAGTTACAGCCTGGTGTGTAAGTATTCCTGTAATTTCTTAAATATAAACTGACTAAAAATGTGCAAATAGATCATTTCTAACAACAAATGATCAATGCATAAAATTTCTTGGCACCTGGCTGAGTGCGGTGGCTCACGCCTGTAATCCCAGCACTTTGGGGAAGTCAAAGCAGCTGGATCACTTTGAGATCAGGAGTTCAAAGCCAGCCTGGCCAACAATGAAACCCTGTCTTCACTAAAAACACAAAAATTAGCCAGGCATGGTGGTGGCATGCCTATAATCCCAGCTACTCAGGAGGCTGAGGCATGAGAATCGCTTGACCCTGGGAGGTGGAGGTTGCAGTGAGCCAAGATCGCACCATTGCACTCCCCCGTGGGCAACAAGAGTATCGCTTGAGTCCGGGAGGCAGAGGTTGCAGTGAGCCAAGATGATGCCACTGCAATTCAGCCTGGGTAACAGAGTGAGACTTCACCTCAAAAAAAAGGGGGGGTTGGCAACTATGAAAATAAAAAATGAGAGAACATACCAAAATGAGTAACCAGGGGTCAAAAACAATGAAGACTTGAGGAGGCAAAGAAACGTCTATGCTAATAATCTCTTCCAACTTCAATTATGACCAACATGAACAAAACCTGTTCCAGCCTAATCCCTTCCCAATTTGGACTCGTAGTTCAATACATTCAGATGTGAAGACAAAGAAAAAAGGGATACTGTCTGCTAGTGACTGAGCAAAAAGAGACTAGGACCTCCTATTGGCCACACAAAACTGCCAAAAGCTGGCACTCTTTAACCCATTTAAACCGTTAAATATTCCAATTTCCACACTGTTGTGCACATCAATAGTTTCTGCCTTTTTATTACTGGGTAGTATTCCACTGTGCTAGTGTGTTTATCCATTCTCTAGTTGAAGTACATCGAGTTGTTTGCAGCGATTACAAGTAAAGCTACTGTAAACATTTGTTTAGAGGTTTTTGTGTGAAGACAGGTTTTAATAACACTAGGGTAGGCGGAGCATGGTGGCTCACGCCTGTAATCCCAGCACTTTGGGAGGCCAATATGGATGGATCACCTGAGGTCAGGAGTTCGAGACCAGCCCGGCCAATATGGTGAAACCCCATCTCTACTAAAAAGACAAAAATTAGCCAGGTGTGATGGTGCGCGCCTGTAGTCCCAGCTACTCGGGAGGCTGAGGCAGAAGTATCGCTTGAACCCGGGAGGCAGAGCTTGCAGTGAGCTGAGATCTTGTGACCGCACTCCAGCCTGGGAAATAGAGCGCTCAAAAACAAAAACAAACAAACAAACAAAAAACACTAGGGGGTAAACATCTATATCTAGGAATAGGATTGCTGGATCCTATAGTAAATGTTTACCTTTATAAGAAACTTAGCCTTTTTGATGGATTTACTTCCCCAAGTTTAAGAGCAGAGCAGAGCAGACTGTGTAACAGATAAAGAAGAATTTTGAGAGATGAAATGGAGGAGAGAGATATTAAGGGAACAAGTAAGATAAAGAGAAGCTGAGATAAGTGAGATTAGTAAAATTTCAATTCTGTGGTAGTAGAAAAAGGAGTACAGAGGTAGAAATAGGTGATATGGATTACCTAACTACCTGATTTTCTGGATGAAAGCCACATTTCTGTTCCCTGCCTCAACCTCTCCCCTACTCCCATCTTTAGTAAAACCCACTCACTGGGGGTAGGGTAGGGATATATGCTAGGACTCTTAGCTATTGATTATGAAATCTTAAAAAGAAGTGATTCCCTATCATGACAGTATATTTAGAATCCTAAAATTGAAGTTACGGGTAGTCCTTAAAATCCTGAGTTGTCATATCCAAATGTAGTTTTTAAAAATGTCTTAAACAAGAGATCAGAGCACTTAGTGAAGTGTTTATCAGACTTGCATTTACCAAAGAGCCATGCTAAAGGAAAAGTCTTGACGGCATATTGTCAAAAATGAGGTTTTTCTTAAATTGGTCATCTTATTTTTAAGATATGTGTATAACTGCGTGTCATACAAAACAGGTAGCAGTTAGGCCTGTTAGAAAAATGAAGAGTAGGCCAGGCTTGGTGGCTCACGCCTGCAATCCCAGCACTTTGGGAGGCTGAGGCAGGCAGATCACCTGAGGTCGGGAGTTTGAGACCAGCCTGACCAACATGGAGAAACCTCGTCTCTACTAAAAATACAAAAGTAGCCAGGCGTGGTGGCGCATGCCTGTAATTCCAGCTACTCCGGAGGCTGAGGCAGGAGAATCGCTTGAATCCAGGAGGCAGAGCTTGCAGTGAGCCGAGATCACACCATTGTACTCCAGCCTGGGCAACGAGAGCAAACCTCCGTTTCAAAAAAAAAAAGAAAAAAAAAAAACAAAACTGAAGAGTATATTTATTGACATTAAAATTATGGTGGGGGGAGAACCAGAATGTACAAATCCTTTTTAAGATTTCCTTCCCAGGGCCAGGCGCAGTGGCTCACGCCTGTAATCCCAGCACTTTGGGAGGCCAAGGCAGGCAGATCACGAGGTCAGGAGCTCGAGACCATCCTGGATAACATGGTGAAACCCCATCTCTATTAAAAATACAAAAAAATTAGCCAGGTGTGGTGGTGGGCACCTGTAGTCCCAGCTACTAGGGAGGCAGAAGCAGGAGAATGGCATGAACCCAGGAAGTGGAACTTGCAGTGAGCCGAGATCATGCCACTGCACTCCAGTCTGGGTGACAGAGCAAGACTCAAAAAAAAAAAAGAAAGCTTTCCTTCCTGGCCGGGCATGGTAGCTCACGCCTATAATCCCAGCACTTTGGTAGACGGAGGTTGACCTGACGTCAAGAGTTCAAGATCAGCCTGGCCAACATGGCGAAACACTGTCTCTACTAAAAATACAAAAATTAGCCGAGCATGGTAGCTGGTGCCTGTAGTCACAGCTACTCAGGAGGCTGAGGCAAAAGAATTGCTTGAACCCGGAAGGCAAAGGTTGCAGTGAGCTGAGATCACACCATTGCACTCCAGCCTGGACGACAGAGTGAGACTCCGCCAAAAAAAAAAAAAAAAAAAAAAAAAAAAAAAGGATTTCCTTACCATGACTAGCACAACCTAAACCTGAAGTATGATTTCAGAACTATGCTCATACCTAGAGTCCATAATTTTCTGGGTGCTTCCATTGCTTGTGGGCCCCCTAACATCTTGATTGCAGCAGTAATGGGAAGGAGGGAACCAGTTTTGACTGCCATTTTCCCCAATTCCTCCAGACTGTGGGAAACCACAGGACAAAGGTTCTGCAACAAATGAAGTGCAAGGAAAAAGAGAGAGACAGAGGAGGAACCTATGAACTGAAAAAGATTTACGAGATAAATCACTCAATCACAATGTACTGTGAAATGAAAAAGATGCAAGAGAAACCAACCAATCAAAATGTATCAGTTTTCTTGGCAACCTGACTGAAACTGAAAAACAAAGTTTAAAAGAATGGGTAAAACAGAACATTGACTAGATATTTTATTATTTTAATTTTAAGTGTAATTATAGTATTATCTTTTTAAGTCCTTACATTTTAGAAATACACACTGAAATATTTATGGATAAAGTGGTACATCTAAGATCTGCTTCAAAATAATAGGAAGAGTAGAAGGGACCAGTGTACCAATTAAACAAACTTGGCCTAAGCTTGGAACCGTTGAAGCTAGGTGATAAGTATATGAGGGTTTCATTTTACCACTCACTGTACTTTTTTGTTTTGTTATTTTGTTTTGAGATGGAGTCTCACTCTGTTGCCCAGGCTAAAGTGCAGTGGCATGATCTCGGCTCACTGCAACCTCCACCTCCCGGTTCAAAAGATTCTCCTTGAGCCTCCCAAGTAGCTGGGATTACAGGCATGCACCACCAAGTCCAGCTAATTTTTGTATTTTCAGTAGAGACGGGGTTTCACCATATTGGCCAAGCTCAAACTCCTGACCTCATGCAATCCATCTGCATCGGCCTCCCAAACTGGGATTACAGGCATAAGCCACCATACCCGGTCTGTTGTTTTGTTTTTTTGAGATGGAGTCCTGCTCTGTTGCCCAGGTTGGAGTACAGTGGCATGATCTCGGCTCACTGCAACGTCCACCTCCTGGGTTCAAGCAATTTTCCTACCTCAGCCCCGCTAGTAGCTGGGATTACAGGTGCACACCATCACGCCCAGCTAATTTTTGTATTTTTTAGGAGAGAGAGGGTTTCGCCACGTTGGCCAGGCTGGTCTCAAACCCCTGACCTCAGGTGATCCACCAGTCTCAGCCTCCCAATGTGCTGGGATTATAGGCATGAGCCACTGTGCCCAGCCGTTTTGTTTTCTAGAAACTGGGTCTGCCTCTGTCGCCCAGGCTGGAGCACAGTGGCCCCATCATAGCTCACTGCAGCCTCAATCTCCTGGGCTCAAGAGAGATTCTCCCACCTCAGCCTCCCAAGTAGCTGGGACTACAGGCACACACCACCACACCTGGCTAACTTGTATTTTTTTTTTGTAGAGACAGGGTCTTACCATATTGCCCGGCCAATCTTGAACTCCTGAGCTCAAGCCATCTGCCCAGGCATGCCACTGTGCCAGGCGCTCTCTACTTTTCTGTATGTTTGCAGTCTCAAGCAATCCTCCTGTCTTGGCTTCCCAAAGTGCTGGGATTATATGCGTGAGCAACCCCTGGCCTCCTGTATTTTAAAACTCAGACCTACATATCAAACTCTTGAGAAAAACAACTCATACCACTGATAGCAGAAGGTCACATCTAATACAACTATTTAACTGCTCCCCACCAATTCTGTCCCTCTGATCTCCCCTCCTGTGCCTTTTCTTTTTTTTTTTTTTTTCCTGAGACAAGAGTTTCACTCAGTCGCCCAGGCTGGAGTGCAGTGGCGTGATCTCAGCTCACTGCAAACTCCGCCTCCTAGGTTCAAGCGATTCTCCTGCCTCAGCCTCCTGAGTAGCTGGGATCACAGGCGCACGTCACCATGCCCGGATAATTTTTTTTGTATTTTTAGTATAGGGGGGTTTCACCATGTTGGCCAAGCTGGTCTGGAACTCCAGACCTTGGGTGATCCGCCCACCTCAGCCTCCGAAAGTGCTGAGATTATTGGTGTGAAACACCGTGACCAACCCTTTTCTTCTTTCTAAGCCTTAGATCATGCTAAACCCAACTTGTAGCACTTCTTCCTCCTTGATGCTTCTTTATTTTTCATTTTTCATCTGGATTATGTTCAATGTTCTAATCACTGCTCATTACACATTACAGAGATACTGCCCTCAGATGTTAAATCTCTCACCTACACCTTTTAGTGTGGTCCCTAAGTGATATCTATTCTCCTTCAGCCAGACATAGCTGGTGAACAAGTATTTCCCCAATACGAGACTTCTAAAAGACATCACAGAAAAACAGGAAGTATATTCTGAATCCCAACCCTCAACTTTTTCATTAAACAAAACTGCAACAGGACAATTAACTATAATACAAATCATTTTACTGAGCACTACAAACAATACTGATAAATTGATTCCCAAATGATTAATTCTATTTAAAAAAAAAATTCAAGGCCAGGCATTGTGGCTCACACCTGTAATCCTAGCACGGTGGGAGGCCAAGGCAGGAGGACTGCTTGAGCCCAGGAGTTCCGAGATCAGCCTGGGTAACATAGCAAGATCCCATATCTAAAAAAAAATTGTAAAAATTAGCCAGGCATGGTGGCACACGCCTGTAGTTGTAGCTACTTGGGAGGTTGAAATGGGAGGATCGCTTGAGCCCAGCAGTTGTAGGTTAAGTGAGCTATGATCACGCCACTGTACTCCAACCTGGGCAACAGGGCAAGACCCAGTCTTAAAAATAAACAAAGGAAGGCCGGGCGCGGTGGCTCAAGCCTGTAATCCCAGCACTTTGGGAGGCTGAGATGGGCGGACCACGAGGTCAGGAGATCGAGACCACCCTGGCGAACACGGTGAAACCCCGTCTCTACTAAAAAGTACAAAAAAACTAGCCAGGCGAGGTGGCGGGCGCCTGTAGTCCCAGCTACTTGGGAGGCTGAGGCAGAAAAATGGCGTAAACCTGGGAGGCGGAGCTTGCAGTGAGCTGAGATCCGGTCACTGCACTCCAGCCTGCGTGACAGAGCGAGACTCCGTCTCAAAAAAATAAAAAATAAAATAAAATAAAATAAAATAAAAATAAAAATAAACCCAGGAAAAAAAAAATACATCAGCAAGATACACAATAACAAAACTATAACTATTCCAGCCACTCATCAAGCAAAGAATTAGGGAAAAAGCTTTTTCAGCTTGGTGATGTACCAAAAAATCTAATTCAAAGGATTAGTGGCAAAACAAGCTGATACACAGGATTTTTGATTAACCCATTTTTCCCCTTACAAAACAGAGAAGAATATGTGTTCCCTATTTGTTTGCCAAAGTCAGCAGTATCTGAAGAACTGCTGGATGGCAAGATTATGCATATTCATAACCATACACCTGACACAATTTAATATGCAGAAAGATCTAAAAGATTTTATCTGATTTGAGTAAGTCCAGCTCTTTTTATATTTCAATCCTGGAAAGCATAAGCCACATTGGCCAGGGTAAAATATAATCAGATTGGTTAAAGAGGATGTGAGGCCTGATCCTAATAGAAATGTTTGAAAGGGTTCAGGCATTGTGGCTCATGCCAGCAATCCCAGCACTTTGGGAGGCCGAGGTGGGAGGATCACTTGTGGTCAAGAGTTTGAGACCAGCCTGGCCAACATGGCGAAACCCTGTCTCTAAAACTACAAAAATCAGTCAGGTGTGGTGGCGCATGCCTGTGATCCCAGTACTCGGGAGGCTGAAGCAGGAGAATAGCTTGAACCTAAAAGGCGGAGGTTGCTGTGAGCTGAGATTGCACCACTGCACTTCAGCCTGGGCAACAGAGCAAGACTCTATCTCAAAAAAAAAAATAAAAATAAAAAATAAAAAAATAAATGTTTGGAAAGAATATGACAGCAAAATAAATAAATAGTTACCAGTTTATCTCAATCTTGGAGCTAAGTAGAAGAGAAAATCTTAACACAATAGACTAAGCAATATAACATTTATACTGAGTGCTATGGCAGCACTGCCCCTAAAAGCATTAATTCTGCTTCAGTTTATCAAAAATGGCTTAACAAGAGAAAACAGTGATGGACCATGAATAATTAGAGTTCCACCAAGAAAATGTCATTAGGAAGGAAGCAAGAAGCTATGTCAGTATTATGTGTATTTCTACTAAACATTTATTATCCCCTGACTTATAACCCATAGGGATGGGCACAGACAGTGTTCAAGTATTGAATGTTCTGCTATTTTCTTATGGCATCACTTAATTCACATTGATAGAATAATCTCAAAAATAACAAGTTTGGACAATGAATAGCAATAGACCAAAGCTTTTAGCTGGGTTTCTAAAAAATTCAGGAAAACTGATCAGAACTTTGATTTTCCTGTTTGAGAGCATCTTATGCTACCAATAAATATCAAAGCTATACTATCAATATCCCCAAATGAATAACCTCCTGAATGAACAAAAACAGCACATCTTTATATTTTCTACTTATTTTGCAAAAGGTTATATTTGAGATAGTCTAAAAAAAATAATAAGGCCTAAGAACACTAAGAGAGCATTTAAATCCTAAATACCTAAAATAATACTGGTATTAAAGCCATTGCCAATTCATTAGCATGTCTGATAAACAGCAGAAAGCTGGACTTCAGGTCCTCTGGGTGACCCAAAGATTCAAAGCCATTCATATTCTGGTCCTAAACCAACCTTTACAGATTCATTTATTTCTTCTCTCCTTGCACCCACTGTTCCTGCCACAGTGGACTACTACTCAAACACACCTTTCACGATTCAATACCTTGTTACAAGATGTTCTCAGGCTCAGATGTCCTTCCCGATTTAAAACTGATCCTTTTAAAACAGGGACATGTAACCTCTTCAGTGAAATAACCCTAAGCATAATAATTCCCTTATCCAGGTTCCCAGAACATGTTGTTTGTTCTTCTACTTAAGCATGCATTTGGCCTCATGAGAGAATGAGGACATACACATCTGTTTCCCCTACCTGACTGTAAAATTTTGGATGGCCTCAGTCTGTTACCTCTCACAGACTAATACCGAGCCAAATACCCAGAAAGAACATATGAAACAAAAGTGAATTAGAAGTCTCGTTCTCAGTGAAAATCTCGGATTCCAAGTCAGAAATCAAAGAATGCAGTTCCAACTTCCCATGCCTCGTCTTTTCTGAAAAGTGATCCCGTTTCCTGTCATCTCCGGATATTTCCTAATGAACTCCAGTCTATTCCCAACGTTTTCCTAATTTGCACACTCTGCATTCCATAAAACGATCAACTAGTTTGAAAGCTTCGGCCATTAATGAAAGTAATTTATCTTTTCCTTTTCCATCTGGCTCTTCCAATAACCAGTCTCCAAAGAAAAAGATCAATATTATACTAAAAGTGACTAAGGGAGGGAAAACAACTACCAGATTTTATCCCCAAATCGTTTCGTGCAAGAAAAATAAGCAAGTAACACTGACGCTTGAACACACACGGGGGCAGGAGTAATGGAATCTGGGTTTAACTAAATTCGATTCAGTCCTGCCGGAAAAGTGGCTGCCGTATTTCAGTGCTTTTCTGACCCTCTTCTGCATAAACTATGCGGACGACACTGTCGACAGGCGAGTGAGACTTTCTCCCCACGCCCGCTTCCCAGATCCCTTGCCCACGAATCCTACTGAGGAAGCCGCTTAAACGAGGCCCTCTGGTCAGAGAAGAGAAGCTACTCTGAAGTAGCAGGTCCCAAACACCGAACAAAGCGCCTGTCGGGGGTGTAAGAGGAGGACGCCATTACGCGGGGCAGTGGCCTGCGCCGCTGGCGCGGAGGAGACGACCCTTGGCCCCGAAACGCGGGCTCGGCTCCCATGAAAGAAACCATAGGAAAAGGCAGAATCCTAGGAAGAAAGGCTCTTAGTAGGCTAGCAACCAAGAAAACACGTAAGCAGGGAAAGACCGCTTACCTTCGTGAGTCTTGGCGATCTTCGCCATTTTGTCCACTCGAACACACTGACGGAACTGGCGCTCCCAAGAACTTCCGCTCGTCGCCGCCGCCACGGAGAAAAAAAATAGCGGGGGCTGCACTCTGCGCGTGCGCCAAACAGGAGCGCGCTCCGTCGGGTGACACGTGACATAGCTGCCACCTAGAGGGAACCGCGAGGTGCATTGTGGGTGGGGGAGGAGTCACGGTTGGGACCTGAAGCCGCCTGCGTGGTGACCCAGGAAATCCTCGGGCTAAGCCGTAAGGTCCTTAAGTGAGTAACTTTGCCCTGGAGGAAAGTGGCTTCTACGAGGGGAGTTAAGAACACTGAGTCCCAGCTACTCTAGAGGCTGAGGTGGGAGCATCGCTTGAGCCCAGGAGTTCAAGGCTGCCGTGAGCCGTAATCGTGTTGCGCCACTATACTCCAACCTCCAGCCCGGGCGACAGAGCAAGACCCCGAGACCCCTCCCATAAAAAAAATGAACACTGTACGGAACACTGCGGGTTTTTTTTCTGTTTTTTTGACACAGAGTCTTGGTTTGTTGCCCAAGCTGGGGGGCAGTGGTTGGATCACAGCTCAACTTAACTTCGACCTTAAGGTTCAAGAGACTCTCCTGCCTCAGTCTCAAGAGTAGCTAGCACCACAAACGTGGGCCACCATACCCAGCTAATATTTTGTTTTTTGTAGAATGAGATCTTACTATATTGCCCAGGCTGGTCCCAAAGTGTTGACCTCAAGCAGTCCTCCTGCCTCAGACTCCCAAAGTGCTGGGATCACAGGCGTGAGCCACCACTGATTTTTATTAGCATCAGTAAAAGAATAAATTTGATAAAATAAAATTTTTGGCCAGGCGTGGTGGCTCACACCTGTAATCCCAGCACTTTGGGAGGCCAAGGCGGGTGGACCAGGAGGTCAGGAGTTCAAGACCAGCCTGACCAACACGGTGAAACCCCCTCTAAAAATACAAAAATTAGCTGTGCATAGTGGCATGTGCCTGTAATCCCAGCTACTCAGGAGGCTGAGGCAAGAGAATCACTTGAACCCGGGAGGCGGAGTTTGCAATGAGAGGAGATCACGCTACTGCACTCCAGCCTGGGCAACAAAGGGAGACTCCGTCTCAAAAAAAAATGCAATGGTTAATTTTAAGTGTCAGCTTGACTGGACCTAGAAACCTGGTAAAGCTATTTTTGTGGTGTGTCTGTATGGGTATTTCCAGATATTAGCGTGTGAGTACAAGTGGGCTAGGTAGGGAAGATCCGCCCTCCGTGTGGCCAAGTACCATCCAGTCTGATGGGGACCCCAGGATGAACAGAAGCAGAGAAAAGGTGAAAATGTCAGTTTATGCGCCAACGCTGGCTACATCCATTCTTCCTCTATTGTTGTTTTTGGACAACAACCCCAAGCTGCTCAACCTTTGGAATCCTGGATTTATACCAGCAGCACCCTACCCCTACACCTTCCTCCTGGTTCTCAGGCCTTCGGCCTTGGACTGAGTTACATTATTGTCTTCGTTGGTTCTAAACCTTGGGACTTGGACTGACCTACCAGAATCTCAGGGCCTCCAGTTTGCAGATGGCCTGTCAAGGAACTTAGTCTCCAAAATTGCAGGAGCCAGTTTCCCTAATAAATCCCAATGTCATAGTTCTTATCCCACAGGCCCACTTCTTTTTTTTTTTTTTTTTTTTTTTTTAGACGGAGTCTTGCTCTGTCACCCAGGCTGGAGTGTAGTGGCCGGATCTCAGCTCACTGCAAGCTCCTCCTCTCGGGTTCACGCCATTCTCCTGCCTCAGCCTCCCAAGTAGCTGGGACTACAGGCACCCGCCACTTCGCCTGGCTAGTTTTTTGTATTTTTTAGTAGAGACGGGGTTTCACCGTATTAGCCAGGATGGTCTCGATCTCCTGACCTCATGATCCGCCCGTCTCGGCCTCCCAAAGTGCTGGGATTACAGGCTTGAGCCACCGTGCCCGGCCAGGCCCACTTCTTTAGTTTAGTTTTGCTTTGTTTTTAGATATGAGGTCTTGCTCTGTTGCCCCAGCTATAGTACACTCCAGCCTCAAATTCCTGGGCTCTGGTGATTCTCCCAACTCAGCCTCCTGAGTACCTAGGATTATAGGTGCACACCACCATGCCCAGCTACTTTTTGATTTTTTGTTTTGTTTTGTTTGAGACAGAGTCTTACTCTTTCACCCCAGCTGGAGTGCAGTGGCGCGATCTCAGCTCACTGTAACCTTTGCCTCCCTAGTAGCTGGGACCATAGATGTGCGCCACCACACCCAGCTCATTTTTGTATTTTTAGTAGAGACAAGGCTTTGCCATGTTGGCCAAGCTGGTCTTGAACTCCGGGATTCAAGTGACCCACCCACATCGGCCTCCCAAAGTGCTGGGATTACAGGCGTGAGCCACCTCACCTGCCTACTTTTTAAATTTTTTGTTGAGACAGGATCTTGCTGTATTGCCCAGGCTAATCTCGAACACCTAGCCTCAAGTGATCTTCCCACCTGAGCCTCTCAAAGTGCTGAGATTACAGGCAGGAGTTCCTTAACCAACTTCGAGAACTTGGGAAATAAGATGTGGTGGGTCCTTGCCACTGTGAGCCAGACGTGGGTGAGAACTTCATGTGTGACCCGGCCCCTATATATACCCACTCTAATAGGATATTATGACACTTTGGATAACAATGTCAATTTGGACCTTGTGTCCCACAGGTCTTAAAATATTTGGTTATTCCACTTTTCCCAGTGTATAGGTACCAGAGCAAAAGTTCCCTTTGGAGAAGTATTAAGGGAATCATTAACAAATACTAACAAAAACAAAAAAAGAAAAAAGGAAAACAAAACAAATACTGTAGTGTTAAACAATCCTTCCTGGGGACCTAGCTTCTCCTTCAATTAGATGACCTGAACTCAAATTTCTAGGTCTGAAAACTACTTCAGGTCTGGAAACTAGCCGAAGATGACTTTTTTTTTTAATTGGGACAAATGCCTTCAGCCTCCTGATGATTCATATTTATTTATCTTGGTTGCATAGATTGAGCAGTACCCTTGTAGACTGCCCATCAATCTTGCCTCTAAGGATACCCGGTTGTGTGAATCACGTATTTCTGCAGGTCAACCATTCTGACCTCATGCTAATTGTGATAATTGTGCCCACCTTGCTGCTGACAGTTAAGCATCACTAAAGTAGGAAACAAGGTCCAAACTGACACTACTTAAGGAGGGCAAGTAGTGATGGTGGGACCTCATCGTCCCATTGCTATCATGGAGCTCATCTCTGTAGCTGCATCTGCCGCTTTCACCCAAGGCCTGTAAAAGACAGCCAGTACCAAGCTGAGCCGTATCAGAGAAGTCAGAGGCAAATGGAAAAAGCAGTAATAGTGATTCTTTTTTTTTTTTTTTCTTGAGATGGAGTCTTGCTCTGTTCCCCAGGCTGGAGTGCAGTGGCACGACCTTGGCTCGCTGCAACCTCCACCTCCCAGGTTCAAGTGATTCTCCTGTCTCAGCCTCCCAAGTAGCTGGGACTACAGTAGCATGCCACCACGCCTGGCTAATTTTTGTATTTTTAGTAGAGACGGGGGTTTCACCATATTGGCCAGGCTGGTCTTTAACTCCTGACTTCGTGATTCGACCACCTCGGCGTCCTAAGGTGCTGGGATTATAGGCATGAGCCACTGCACCTGGCCTAGGGCCATGCTACTCTTAATACTAACTCCTAGGTGGGGTGTGGTGGCTCACATCTATCATCCCAGCAATTTGGGAGGCTGAGGTGCAGGGATTGCTTGAGACTAGAAGTTCGAGACCAACCTGAGCAACATAATGAGACCTTGTCTCAATTAAAATAAAAATCAGGCCTGGAGCGGTGGCTCACACCTGTAATCCCAACACTTTGGGAGGCTGAGGTGGGCGGATCATCTGAGGTCGGGAGTTCGAGACCAGCCTGACCAACATGGAGAAACCCCATCTCTACTAAAAATACAAAATTAGCCGGGTATGGTGGCATGCGCCTGTAATCCCAGCTACTCAGGAGGCTGAGATAGGAGAATTGCTTGAACCTGGGAAGCGGAGGTTGCAGGGAGCCAAGACTGCGCCATTACACAAGAGCAATAAGAGCCAGGGCAACAAGAGCAAAACTCCATCTCAAAAAAATAAAATAATAAAATTAAAATCAGACCAGGCACAGTGACTCACACTTGTAATCCCAGCACTTTTGGAGGCCGAGATGGGCGGATCACTTGAGGTCAGGAGTTCAAGACTAGCCTGGCCAACATGGTGAAACCACATCTCTACTAAAAATACAAAAATTAGCTGGGCATGGTGGCAGGTGCCTATAATCCCAGCTACTCGGGAGACTGAGGCACAAGAATTGCTTGAACCTGGGAGGCAGAGGTTGCAGTGAGCTGAGAGCATGCCACTGCACTCCAGCCTGGGCGACAGAGCAAGACGCAGTCTCAAAATTAATTAATTAATTAAATTTAATTAAAAATAAAAAAATTTAAACAATATTTAAATTAGAGACAATGTCTCATTACATTGCCCAGGTTGGTCTTGAACTCCTGGGCTCAAGCAGTCCACCTGCATCAGCCTCCCAAAGTCCTGGGATTACGGGTATGAGCTACTATGCCCAGCAAGTTATTTTTAAAGGAATCAAATACATATATATATATATATATATATGTAAAGTCCTTGTCCTAATCATCAGCTTTTTCTGCTCTCTAGCAGCCAGAGATGAGACTCTTTATTTTTATTTTATTTTATTTTATTTTTTTTTGAGATGGAGTCTCACTCTGTTACCCAGGCTGGAGTGCAGTGGCGCGATCTCGGCTCACTGCAAGCTCCGCCTCCCGAGTTCACGCCATTCTCCTGCCTCAGCCTCCGGAGTAGCTGGGACTACAGGCGCCCGCCACCACACCCGGCTAATTTTTTTTATTTTTAGTAGAGACGGGGTTTCACCGTGTTAGCCAGGATGGTCTTGATCTCGTGACCACATGATCCTCCCGCCTTGGCCTCCCGAGACTCTTTATATACTGCCAAGGATGCCCTTCAGCTTTCACATTTAACCTACATTGGGGATTAATCACTCTCAGCCTTTCATTGTCTTTCTCCAGTATCTAAGTAGAAGCTGTTAATGTTTTACCTACCACCAGTGAGAGAGTCCTCATTGCTGGCTAGATAACAGGTGATCCAGATCTAAAAATCACATTTTTGAATCTGCTTGGATAATTCTTGGATCCCAGTTGTCACAGGTTGCGTTGCCCTTGAAGCCAACTCTGAGATGAAGATCTGCATGCAAGAAGTTTGCAAGAATCCAGCCAAGCATGGTGGCACATGCCTTTAATCCCAGCACATTGGAAGGCCAAGGCAGGAGGATCAAGCAAGCCCAGAGTCGAGACCAGCCTGAATAAATATAGTGAGGACCCCTAGCTCTCTTTAAAAACAAAAATAAAAGTTTTAAAAAAGAAGTTTATGCCGCGCTGCGGCTCAAGCCGTAATCCCAGCACTTTGGGAGGCCGAAATGGATCACGCAGGCTGTGAGATCGAGACTATCCTGGCTAACACGGTGAAACCCCGCCTCACTAAAAATACAAAAAATCCAGCTTGCATGAGGTGGCGTGGCTTCTGTAGTCCCAGCTATCTCGAAAGCTTGAGCAGAATGGGCAGCAAAACCCAGGCGGAGCTTGGTAGTGAGCTGGAGATCCGCCACCTCAGCACTCCAGCCCGGCTACAGAGCAAAACCCGCCTCAAAAAAAGAAGTTTGCAGCCAGGGTGTGGTGGCTCACGCCATAATCTAAGCACTTTGGGAGGCCAGGGTAGGCGGATCACTTGAGATCAGGAGTTTGAGACCAGCCTAGCCTACATGGCAAAACCCCGTATCTCTACTAAAAATACAAAATTAGCTGATGTGGTGGCGTGGCACCTGTAACCCAGCTACTGGGGAGGATGAGGCAGGAGAATCAGTTGAACCCAGGAGGCAGAGGTTGCAGGAGCTGAGATTAAATCTGTGCCCGCACGACAAGAGCCAAACTCCTCCCAAGGCCGCGTACCGCCTGTAATCCCAGCACTTTGAGTCGACAGGCGGATCACGAGGTCAGGAGATCGGTGACCATCCTGGTTAATATGGTGAAACCCTCGCCTCTACCAAAAAGTACAAAAAACTAGCCGGGCAAGGTGGCGGGATGCCTGTAGTCCTGTTTACCGGGAGGCTGAGGCAGGAGAATGGCTGAACCCGAGGCAGAGCTTGTAGTGAGCTGGAGATCTGGCCACTGCACCCAGCCTGGGCTATAGAGCCAAACCCTGGGCTCCCCAAAAAAAAAAAAAAAAAAAGGACTGGGCTACGAGTGGCTCACACCCCAGACCCAGCACTTTGGGAGGCCGAGGAGGGTGGATCATGAGTTCAGGAGATCAAGACTTTCCTGGATAACACAGTGAAACCCTGTCTTTGCTAAAAATACAAAAAATTAGCCAGGTGTGGTGCATGGGTGCCCCTGTAGTCTCAGCTTTTACCGAGAGGTTGAGGTGCAGAGTGGCGTGAACCTGGGAGGCGGAGCTTGCAGTGAGCTAAGATTGCGCCACTGCATTCCAGCCAGGGTGACAGAACAAGACTCCGTATCAAAAAAAAAAAAAAATACAAGTTTGGAAGATTCCTGTGAGGATCCACACCTGTGGGAGAGTAAAGGCAGCAGGTTGGGCAGAGGAGGAAGTTGAACTGCCATTCAGTTACAACAGATTCCTAAAGCAGTGATGGAGGAACTCTGGTGATGAGATGTCCCTTCAGAGTTGTCCTGAATTGAGGTAAAGGGGTTGGAACTTTATTCTCCCATATCAACAAGAATTTGGTTCTTGGCTTCCACAGGAGGAGGGAAGAGGCAGCTGTCTTTTAGACACAAGCAATCTCTGGAGAGGGATGCATTGGAGAGCTGTTACCCACAGAACTTCCAATAGCTCTAGTATTAGGGGAAGGGGAAGGAATCTGGGCAGCCCAACATAGCATCCTCTACAGGTGTCCTAAAGTGCCTTCCATGAGATGGACAATGATACAGAAATAGAGTAGATGGTGACACTGTGCCCCAAGAATCTAAACCTTAAAGAAGTTTGGGTTTTCTGGCTGGGCACGGTGGCTTACGCCTGTAATCCCAGCACTTTGGGAAGCCAAAGCAGGCGGTTCATGAGGTCAGGAGATCGAGACCATCCTGGCCAACATGGTGTAACCCCGTCTGTACTAAAAATACAAAAATTAGCCAGGCGTGTGGTGGCACGCGCCTGTAGTCCCAGCTATTCAGGAGGCTGAGGCGGGAGAATCGCTTGAACCCGGGAGGTGGAGGCTGCAGTGAGTCGAGGTCATGCCACTGCACTCCAGCCTGGGTGACAGAGGGAGACACTGTCTCAAAAAAAAAAAAAAGTTTGGGTTTTCATGAGAGAGTGGGTACATTATAATCTGAGAGAAGTAGTGAAGAGTGAAGGTGAAGGAGACATCAGTCCTGTTCTTTTGGCCTTAAAGTACCTCGGTAGCAAGGGTTATCGAACACCGCCTTTTTAAATTTTTTTGAGATGGAGTCTCACTCTGTTGCCCAGGCTGGAGTGCAGTAGCACGACCTTGGCTCACTGCAACCTCTGCCTCCCAGGTTCAAGCGATTCTCCTGCCTCAGCCTCCTGAGTAGCTGGGACTACAGGTGCCCACCACCACACCCGGCTAATGTTTGTATTTTTAGTAGAGACGAGGTTTCACCATGTTGGCCAGGCTGGTCTCAACCGCCTGACCTCATGATCCACTGGGATTACAGATGTGAGCCACTGCGCCCAGCCAAACACCCCTTTCTTTCTTGGAATGGTGATTAATTGAAAACAATTTTGAATGTATTGTTTTCTTTATGGTAGTTTATCAATGGCTATGCCTCTCCAGGAGCCTCCGAGTGTGAAAGCAGAGTCAGAGTTGCACTGTGTGTGTGTGTGTTTGAACCTCCTTTTCAGTGATTCTCAAACTCTAAGGGCATCCCCTGAGGAGCTTCTTAAAATTATAGGTGGTGGGCCCAAACTCCAGAGATTGATTCAGTAGCTTTGAAGTGGAACCCAAGTGTTGATAACTCTACAGGTGGCCACACTTTGAGAAGCGTGACATCTCAAAGCCTCTTTTCTCAGCTACGTCTGAATTCTGGGAGAAGGCAGACAGGTGTCCAGTGTTCTGTGGTCAGAAGAAAGAAACATATCCAAATATTCAACAGCATGTGTGGTCTGTCACCCCCGCTACTCACCCCAGTGTGAGATAAAATGTGCCTATGGTTGAGAAAGAATAAGCAGCCTCGTATGAGAGAGGAATCTCAGGGTAGCTTCACAGGGTGCCAAGAGTCAGCCAAGGAAATTGTTCTGAACTCTGTAAGACACATGACCCCCTCCACTTTCCTGAAATAAAATTAATAGAGAATAGACTCTGATCACACAGGTAATTTTGAAAAATATCAATTAATGCCCCAACTGAAATATAAAAGGAGAAATCAAAGGGAAAAAATGCTTATAACAAAAGATGTATTTTGAGGATTTGGGAAGTTTATGAATCACAGATTAGGGGGTTCAGAAGACACAAAGGAAAGGTTTGAGAGAAAAAAGTTAGTGGAAAAGAAGCAATGAGCTGTACAGTAATGAGGATAAATAGGAGAATGATTATTGGAGGGGCTTTTATTTTAGATGGCAAGAATAACAACTGGAGATAATCTGGCTATTAGATTATCATTAACATAAATAGCCTCAGGAATCCTCAGGTGAGTGGAGAAAGAGGTAAGTGAACACCCAGGCCATAATCTATAATGGACAGCAGTCTCCAACCCATGGGCTATAGCTGGCTGCCACACCTCCCTTTTAGTGTGATAAAGTATGTATAATACAAAATATGCATTTTAAATATTTTAAGTATATAATTCAGTGGCATTAATTACATTCAAACTGTTAATACGACTATCAACACTACCTGTATCCAAACTTTGTTTTTTTTTTAATCACCCAAACTGAAACTCTGGGATCATTAAGCAATAACTTCCCATTTCCCCCTTTTCACTTAACTCCTGGTAACCTCTAATCTACTCCTACAGTGAGATTTCCTGGATAGGGTAACACCAGATCAGTCTTACAGATGAGGTAAAAATGATAGAGGAGATGGGGGTGAGAATAGGACACAGGACCTTCTAGAAAAAGAGGACAATGTAGGCAACAGACACCATAGTGTCTGTAGGGGACCTCGAAGCAGTTCTTTGTGGCTAAGTACCATTGTATGTGGCAGGAAGTTGCAAACGAGGAATTCTAGGATTGGCTCGGAGGCTAGTTATATAAACAGGAAGAATCTGTTTCCTTGATCTACTCTGAGTTCCCTGACATAAGAATTTCTGAATCCCGCCGAACGCGGTGGCTCACGCCTGTAATCCCAGCACTTTGGGAGGCCGAGGTGGGTGGATCACAAGGTCAGGAGATCGAGACCATCCTGCCTAACACATTGAAACCCCTTCTCTACTAAAAATACAAAAAAAAAATTGGCCGGGTGTGGTGGTGGGCACCTGTAGTCCCAGCTACTCAAGAGGCTGAGGCAGGAGAATGGCATGAACCCAGGACGTGGAGCTTGCAGTGAGCCAAGATCACACCACTGCACTCCAACCTAGGTGACAGAGGGAGACTCCGTCTCAAAAAAAAAAGAAGAATTTCTGAATCCCAGCACTTTGGGAGGCCAAGGTAGGTAGATCACAAGGTCAGGAGATTGAGACCATCCTGGCTAACACGATGAAACCCCATCTCTACTAAAAAAAATACAAAAAATTAGCTGGGTGTGGTGGCAGGTGCCTCTAGTCCCAGCTACTCCAGTGGCTGAGGCAGGAGAATGGTGTGAACCTGGGAGACGGAGCTTGCAGTGAGCCGAGATCGCGCCACTGCACTCCAGCCTGCTGCACTCCAGCCTGGGCGACAGAGCGAAACTCCATCTCAAAAAAAAAAAAAAAAAAAGTATTTCTGTATCTGGAAAGCTAAGTATGTCGTCATCCTTTCTGGCCTTGCCTAGGTAGTTAATTATCTTATTTTCTTCTGCTGAAATTTCTAGTTTTGGCCTACTCAAATTGAATTTTTTAATTTTTTAATTTTGTTTTTGAGGTGGAGTCTTGCTGTCACTCAGGCTGGAATGCAGTGGCGCTGTAGGAGGATGAGACAAAACTCCTCAGACACCGAGTTAAAGAAGGAAGGGGTTTATTCGGCCGGGGGCATTGGCAAGACTCCTGTCTCAAGAGCCGAGCTCCCTGAATGAGCAATTCCTGTCCCTTTTAAGGGCTCACAACTCTAAGGGGGTGCATGTGAGGGGGTCGTGATTGATTGAACAAGCAGGGGGCATGTGACTGGGGACTGCATGCACCGGTAATTAGATCGGAACAAAACAAGACAGGGATTTTTACAGTGCGTTTGTATACAATGCCTGTAATCTATAGATAACATAACCGATTAGGTCAGGGGTCGATCTTTAACTTCCAGGCCCAGGGCGTGGCACCGGGCTGTCTGCCTGTGGATTTCATTTCTGCCTTTTAGTTTTTACTTCTTCTTTCTTTGGAGGCAGAAATTGGGCATAAGACGATATGAGGGGTGGTCTCCTCTCTTAGTGCGATCTCGGCTCACTGCAACCTCCGACTCCTGGGTTCAAGCGATTCTTCTGCCTCAGCCTCCTGAGTAGCTGGGACTACAGGTGTGCACCACCATACCCGGCTAATTTTTGTATTTTTAGTAGAGATGGGGTTTCACCATGTTGTTCTCGAACTCCTGACCTCAGGTGATCTGCCTGCCTCAGTCTCCCAAAGTGCTGGGATTACAGGTGTGAGCCACACCTGGCCTGAATTGAATTTTTTTATTTTTTATTTCTCGAGATGGAGTCTTGCTCTGTCACCCAGGCTGGAGTGCAGTGGCGTGACCTTGACTCACTGCAACGTCCACCTCCTGGGTTCAAGTGATTCTTCTGCCTCAGCCTCCTGAGTAGCTGGGACAACAGGCACGTGCCACCACACACCCGGCTAATTTTTATATTTTTAGCACAGACGTGGTTTCACCATGTTGGCCAGGATGGTCTCGATCTCCTGACCTCGTGAACCGCCTGCTTTGGCTTCCCAAAGTGCTGGGATTACAGGCGTAAACCACTGTTGCCCAGCCAGGAAACCCTCTCTACCGTAGAGCTCAACCTTTAGCACATTCAAGAAGTATTCACAAAATAAAGTATATACAATTTAAAATTTAGCTGCTCAAAAAAGATGTCATCATATAGACAGTAGGGCAAAATGCTCACTAAAAAAATTAGTTCTACAATTACAGTGAATTTGACATCAATCAGTAAATGTGTTTATAATCGTAACACAGTCCTTACTAACAATGTAATCAAGGCTTTTTTTTTTTTTTTTTGAGACGGAGTTTTGCTCGTTACCCAGACTGGAGTGCAATGGCGCAATATCGGCTCACCGCAACCTCCACCTCCCGGGTTCAAGAGATTCTCCTGCCTCAGCCTCCTGAGTACCTGGGATTATGCGCATGTGCCACCATGCCCAGCTAATTTTTGTATGTTTAGTAGAGACGAGGGTTTCTTCATGTTGGTCAGGCTGGTCTCAAACTCCTGACCTCTTGATCCACCCACCTCGGCCTCCCAAAGTACTGGGATTACAGGCGTGAGCCACCACAGCCGGCCAATAATTTCTTAAAATCATCTAGTATCCAGCTTTCAAATTTCTTAGTCTCATATATATATTTTTATATTTAGTTTGCGCAAAACAAAATCAAAATAAAGCCTTTTACATCCTTTAAATCTACAACTGTCTCCCCCTCCCCTTCCTTTTTTACTTAATATTTTCTCACTGAATAAACTGGGTGACTTGTCCTATAGAATTTCCCATATTCTGGAATTGGCAGATAGTATCCCCTTGGTGTCATTTAACATGTTCTTTTCTTTTTGGTTTGAGTCAGGGTCTCGCTCTGTCACCCAGGCTGGAATGCAGTGGAATGATCACAGCTCATTGCAATCTCAAACTTCTGGGCTCAGGTGATCATCTTGCCTCAGCCTCCCCAGGAGCTGGGACTACAGGCGTGTACCACCACATTCAGCTAATTGTTTAATTTTTTTTGTAGAGATGGGGTCTCGCCACGTTGCCAAGGCTGGTCTCAAATTCCTGGCCTCAAGCGACCCTTCTGCCTCAGCATCCCAAAGTGTTGGAATTTCAGGCATGAGCTACTGTCCCTGGCCTGAAAATGTGCTTTAAAGAAGACCTTACTTGAATACTGGAAATATTTAAGATTTAAAGAAGAGCAAGGATTGTGTATTTGAAAGTAATTGATACAGAATTCTCCATGCAGCTACAGAATCACCTCAATCTACAAGTACATCATGTGTTGTACTGCAAAATGTTTGACAAACCTTGTAGCTGATGATTTCAATTTACTCCACAAAGTATCTAGTAAAGGGTGACTGCAATGAACCAAAAAAGAGGAGAAAATAATCATAGACACAACAGCTGGAATATTGCTTTAAATGTAAATCAGATCAAGTGACTCTTCTGCTCTCAAACTCTAATGGCTTTCCTTCGAACTTAGAATACAATAAAAAATTGGTAGCACACTATGGCTTCCGTGGCACTAGGATAAAGCTCTACCTACCTCTCTGACCTTATTTCCTACCACTTTCCTCCTCTCACTGTGTTCCAAACTCCTTGCTCTTCCTAAAGCATGCCAAGATTGTTCCTGCCTGGGGCCTCTGCGCTTGCTGTTCCACACACCTGAAAGTCATTTTCTCCCAAGTAATCAGTTCACTTCCTCACTTCATTTTAGGCTTTTGTTCAGTGTCATCCTCTCAGAGCCCCTCTTAACTACCCTATATAAAACAGCACCCTACCATATTCCTCCCTCTTCATCTCCTTACCCTGGTTTACTGTTTAGTCTCCAGGACATATAACAAGCTGCCATTGTACTATAAACTAATTGGTTTCTTTCCCCCACTGGGATATAAGCTCTGTGACAGTGAAGACTTTTGCTCACTTCTCCAGTATCTACTAGGTGCCACACAAATATCTGACTACATTTAATCAACAATCTAATTTACTGTTTCCAAACTATATTAAATAGGTAGTATTGCTATCCTCACTTTACAGTTTGCAGGAAAACTATCGGCGTACAAACCTTAAGACCTGAGAACAAACTGAGGGAACAAGAAGTCTGGACTTGACGACTGATCACCGAAACAAGTAAATGAAAGCGAAGTCGTCTGATTAGTATGGAAGGGAAACCCAAGCCATACAAGAACACCAACTAAAATTTGGGCCACGCAGGAAGAAGGCAGATGGAACTGATGCTGGATAACTGAGGCTGTTTCCTAATGACAGGACCTTATGTTGCCCTCATAATTACCCCGTGAGGTAGGCAAAGCAGGCATTGTATTACACAATCATTAACAAGCAGGACGGGAACGGCCAGGCTTCGCAGCCAGGAGCGATCGCCTGTTTCGCTCCGCGCTCATGGGTTTGGACAGTTACATAATTAACACCCTAACCCTGGGGCTTCCCGCAGCCCCCCGGCGGGGCTTAAGTCACTGGCCTCCCGACCGGAAGCGGACCCCAGGAGGACCACGGCGGTTGGTTACTCCAGGAAAATTCCTGCGCGGGGCGTGGACTGAGGAGTCACTGGGTATTGCGCAAATTGCGCGAGCGCGCGGGAAAAGCGATTGGTCAGTCCGGAGAGAGAGGTGTGTCCTGGCGGGCTTGTATCTCCTCCGATTGGCCGACAGGCTGACGGGACCGTTTACAGTCAGCCCTACGTAGAGTGAGCGTGTGTCAGCGACGTGCAACCCGGAAGGGAAGAAGGGGCGTGTCAGGCTGCGGCAGGGGACCAGCCGATTGGCTGGGGGGGACCGGAGCCGGGCTGCCGGCCCGACCAGAGAAGGGCGGTGCTGCAAGGCTAGTCTGGGAGGTGACGACCGGCTTCGGAGAGTCTATCATGGCAGCTCGGACTGGTCACACAGCTTTGAGAAGGGTGTTCTCGGGATGCCTTCCGAAGTCGGCGACAGCGGCCTGCGCCCCCGCACGGGCGGTTGCGCCCGTGCGGAACGGCAGGTAATCAACAGCGGGGGCGCTGCGACGACAGTAGTTTTCCATTTTGGCTGCCGAGTTGGAGGACCGGAAGGATTTGGGGGTGAGGCAGAGCCGGACTCGGTGCATTTCCGTGCCTTTAGAGGAGAAAGCTGTTTTGCGTTTGGCATCTGAGGGACTCAAGAGCGGCGCGCATCCCCCTGGGCCCAAGGCTGTGTTCCTGCCTCGTTTCCCTCTTGAGAGGCGGTGAAATCATCGGCAAAGCGAATTTGGAAGCAATTTGGCCATTGGTGCCTTGGGGCTCTTCCGGTCTCCTCCCCTATGGCCTGTTGCTACTGCTGTTGGAAAGTGTTAGCTTTGCGCGGAAGGGTTGCCGGCTGCTGGTTGTATGGGAGTTTGTGGTTTGGCGGTGAGCTGCCTTCTCCGATTCCTTCTACCTGCCAGATGGTCAGATGCGTTTTCCCAATTTCTGGAAGAGTGCTTTGTTCTCACCATTTAGTGTTTACAAAGCTAAATGTAGCCAACATAAGGGACCTGGATTTTTTCACTCTGCTGTAACTTACAGGTCCTGTAACCTTGAACCGTAGTCTGCTTTTCGATTTTCCTGGTTGGTTCAATTTTTGGTAGGTGAGGGTGGAGATGGAGGTCGGAACATGGATACCATATTTGTACGACATAGTTTCCTTTTATTAATAACATTGTAATGTTTTTGAAAATTAAAGTTAGTGTGTTTTAAATGAATTCAGGTGTACAAAGTACGACGTGGGGAGAGAAAACACAAATCTGGTTGAGCCCCAGGACATTTAGATTAAATTAAGATCCAGCCCTACGGGAAACGAGGAAATAATTTTTTTTTTTTAAAGATTCAATTGAGAATATTTAAAAACACCAACAACCTTACCAAATCCAAATCCCTTTAAACAAATGTTGGATGAGACAAAATCATAAAATTACTCCTGCTTTAGAGAGTAACTTCAAAAAGTAGTTTCAAGCAGAATAACCCCGTCATACTTCAGATCTGTTTGTATTACTCTTATAAAATGTTGTCTTGCAAATAAACAGCACTTGCTTTTGAGAAAAATACAGTTGCTTTAGTGATCAAATTGAGGCTTCAGTTCCAAGATAAATACTGTTTATGATAATGAGGGCGGCAGTTTGAGTTCATTTCCAGCGTTAGTCATCAGATTCTGACCTTTATTATACTTAGGTATTTGAGAGAGTAGTACTGGAAGAGGAGTGACAAAAAAAGCTGTTTTCCATGTGGTCCAGTGGTCCAGTGTTCATTTCATGGCTTAACTGTATATATGAATGTGTGTCTCCTCATATCATAGTTTAAGACATAGTATTCCTGGAAGTGCATGAGAATAGATGTGCTGTCCAGGGCACTGTAACTATAGCATGCAAATTGATCAGAAAATGTCCTGTCAGTTTGCTTTAAACACAGGTGTTTTCCTTAGGATTGTAATCAGATTGTGTAAGGGTATTTTTTTGGGTAGGCTGGGAGGCAATATATAAACCTGGTAGAAAGGTTCATGTATTGACTCCCACTAAACACATGAACCTTTGTATATAGTAAAAAGTCAACCAGATACCCAGTTCACCTCTTTAGAAGCAAAGATCTCGTCTTTTCAAGTAAAGGTTTCAGCACTATTCAGAATAGCCAAGATACAGAATCAACGTAGGTGTCCAACAACGGATGAGTGGGACTGGGTGCAGTGGCTCACGCCTGTAATTCCAACACTTTGGGAGGCTGAGGCGGGAGGATTGCCTGAGCTCATGAAACCAGCCTGGACAACATGGCAAAACCTTGTCTCTACCAAAAAAAAAAAAGAGAAAAAAAAGTGTGTGTGTGTGTATACACATACATATATACAGAAAAATTAGCTGGCTGTGTGGTAGTGCAAGCTTGTGGTTCCAGCTGCTCAGGAGGCTGAGATGGGAGCATCACTTGAACCCAGGAGGTTGAGGCTGCAGTGAGCCTTGTTTGGGCCACTGCACTCATTCCTGGGCAACCAAGCCAGACCCTGTCTCAAAAAACAAACAAGGTCGGACACAGTGGCTCATATCTGTAATCCCAACACTTTGGGAGGCTGAGGCAGGAGGATCACTTGATATCAGGAGTTTGAAACCAGCCTGGACAACATAGCGAGACCTCGTTTCTACAGATAAGTAAAAAATTAGCAGGGCTTGGTGGCACATGCCTGTGGTCCCAGCTAATTGGGACCTGAGGTGGGAGAATTGCTTGAGCCCAGGCAGTGGCTGTGGTGTGTCATGACTGTGCCACTGCACTCCAGCCTGGGTGATGGGACACAACAACAACAACAAAACAGAAGAATGGATAAAGAAAATGTGGTGTATATATTCATACACGACGGGAATACTATTCAGCCATAAAAAGAGAATGAAATCCTGACATTTGCAGCAACATGGATGGACTTGGAGGACATTATGTTAAGTGAAATAAGCCAGGAACAGAAAGTTACACATGACGAGTTCTCTCTTGTATGTGGCAGCTAAAAGAAGTTGATCTCAAACAGGCACGGTAGCTCATGGGTATAATCGCAGCACTCTGGGAGGCCAAGGCGGGCAGATCACAAGGTCAAGAGATCGAGACCATCCTGGTCAACATGGTGAAACCCCGTCTCAAAAAAAAAAAAAGAAACCCCGTCTCTACCAAAAATAAAAAATTAGCTGGGTGTGGTGGCAGGTCCCTGTAGTGCTAGCTACTTGGGAGGCTGAGGCCGGAGAATCGCTTGAACTGGAAGGCAGAGGTTGCAGTGAGCCGAGATAGCACCACTGCACTCCAGCCTGGTGACGGAGCAGGACTCCATCTCAAAAAAAAAAAAAGTTGATCTCATGAAAGTAAAAAGTAGAACAGAGGATACTAAAGATTGGGAAAGCTGGGAGAAAGGAAGGGATAGGGAGAGATGTGTTAAAGGATACAAAATTAATGCTAGCGCCGGGCGCGGTGGCTCAAGCCTGTAATCCCAGCACTTTGGGAGGCTGAGACGGGCGGATCACGAGGTCAGGAGATCGAGACCATCCTGGCTAACACGGTGAAACCCCGTCTCTACTAAAAAATACAAAAAACTAGCCGGGCGAGGTGGCGGGCGCCTGTAGTCCCAGCTACTCGGGAGGCTGAGGCAGGAGAATGGCGTAAACCCGGGAGGCGGAGCTTGCAGTGAGCTGAGATCCGGCCACTGCACTCTAGCCTGGGCGGCAGAGCGAGACTCTGTCTCAAAAAAAAAAAAAAAAAAAAATTAATGCTAGCTAGGAGGAATACATTTCTAGTGGTCTATACCCGCAGTTCCCAACCTTTTTGGCACCAGAAACCAGTTTTGTGGAACACAGTTTCTCCACTAATGAGGGTGGTGGTGGGGGATGGTTTCGGGATGAAACTGTTTCACCTCAGATCATCAGGCATTAGTTAGATTCTCATAAGGAGCAAACAACGTAGATTCCTCACATGTGCAGTTCACCATGGAGTTCCTGCTCCTATGAGAATCTGATGCCATCGCTGATCAGACAGGAGGTGGAACTCGAGCGGTAATACCTCCTGCTGTGCAGCCTGGTTCCTAACAAGCCATGGACAGGCACCAGTCTATGGCCTGGGTGTTGGGGACTCGTCTTCTATACCACTGTAGGATGACTATACGTAGCAAGAATATATAGTTTCAAATAGGTAGAAGGAGAATATTGAATGTTCCTAATGCAAATAAATGATGAATGTTTGAGATGATGGATGTGTTAATTACCCTGATTGATCACTATATATTGTATGTATCGAAACATAGAATTATGCTCTTACCACTATTAGAAAATCAACTACTACTTGTGATGTCCCAGAAAATTTAGAATTCACAAAGCCATCTTGCTTTTTTATATTTTCATTCATAAAGTGTTATTTAGAGCAGAATATATAAGAATATTAGAATCTTAAAAGGTCCTAATAAGTTCACCCATGTGCAGTTTATGGTTTTTTTCCATGACACTTTTTTTTTTTTTTTTGAGACGGGGAGTCTTGCTCTGTTGCCCAGACTGGAGTACAATGGCGCCGTCTCGGCTCTCTGCAGCCTTCGTGTCCCAGGGTCAAGCATTTCCCCTGCCTCAGCCTCCTGAGTAGCTGGGATTACAGGCACGTGCCACCATGCCCGGCTAATTTTTGTATTTTTAGTAGAGGCAGGGTTTCACCATGTTGGCCAGGCTGGTCTCGAACTCCTGACTTCCATTGATCCACCTGCCTCGGCCTCCCAAAGTGCTGAAATTACAGGCGTGAGCCCCCGCACCCAGCCTCCATTACATTGTAACAGATAGTCATGTAGTATTTGGCTTAAGCACATTCATTGACCTCTATTTCATTTTCTCTGTAATAAGTCTGTTCAATTTTTATAAACAGCTCTAAAGTGCTTTATTGTATTATAGAGCCCAAATTTGTCTCCCTGTAGTTGAGGTTTTGTTTTATGCTTTGGGGTCATATTTTCTTTTTTTTGAGACGGAGTCTCACTCTGTTGCCCAGGCTGGAGTGCAGTGGCACGATCTTGGCTCACTGCAAGCTCTGCCTCCCAGGTTCACGCAATTCTCCTGCCTCAACCTCCCAAATAGCTGGGACTACAGGCGCCCCCCACCGTGCAGAGCTAATTTTTTGTATTTTTTTTAGTAGAGACGGGGTTTCACTGTGGTCTCGATCTCCTGACCTCGTGATCCATCCGCCTCAGCTCCCAAAGTGCTGGGATTACAGGCGTGAGCCACTGCGCCCGGCCTGGGGTCATATTTTCTTTTTCTTTTTCTTTTTCTTTTTTTTTTTTTTTTCTTTTTTTGAGACAGAGAGTCGCTGTCGCCCAGGCTGGAGTGCAGTGGTGCGATCCACTTCATTTACATATATATGTATGTATATATGTGTATGTATTCATATATATAAATAAATGGAATGAGGCATTAAATGCTGCTAATGCCTATGTGTATTGGTATATACATACACACACACACAGTTATCATGTATGTACATCTTTTCTCTTTGCATGGCTAACTCCTTGTCCCCTATGTCTCAATTGAAATCTTTTAAGGGATTCGTAGGTCACCCTGTCTAAAGGAGGTCCTAATTACACCTCCCCCCTCCCCCCATTTCTTTTTCAGCAGTTTTTTGAGTCAATCTTCACCTAGAATATAATCTTCATAAGGCTTATGTTTGTTCTAGTCACCATTATATCCTTAGTATCTAGCACAGTCTTAACTTAGAATAGGGGCTCAGTAAATATGTGGATAATTTAAATTGAATTATTCTGGCCAGCAATGACTATTAGTGTCAAATAGTTATGTAATAACCTTTCTTCTTGTCTTTTTTTTATTATTATTATTTTTTGAGATGGAGTCTCGCTCTGTCTCCGAGGCTGGAGTGCGGTGGCACAATTTCGGCTTACTGTAACCTCTGCCTCCCGGGCTCAGGCAATTCTCCTGCCTCAGCCTCCCAAGTAGCTGGGACTACAGGCATCTACCACCACACTCAGCTAATTTTTTGTATTTTTAGTAGAGACGGCATTTCACCATGTTAGCCAGGCTGGTCTTGAACTCCTGACTTAATGATCCACCCGCCTTGGCCTCCCAAAGTGCTGGGATTACAGGCATGAACCACCTCCCCCAGCCAGTTATGTAATAATCTTATTAAGGAAAGTTGAAAATATTTAGGTGAACAAGCATATGTCAAACATTTGTATATAGAAGTACCTCAAACACTAACTTTCTAGTTAGACATATTTTTACATATATGCATTGAAATGAAGACTGCGGGGTAAAGGAGAACACAGCAACAGTTGGTTTTTATTTGCTTTGTTTTTGCTTTTGTTGAAACAGTCTCACCCTGTCACCAGGCTGCTGTGCCGTGGTCTATTCATAGCTCATTGCAACCTCAAACTGCTGTATTCAAGCGATCCTGCTGCCTCAGGTTCCTGAGTAACGGGAACTACAGGCACATGCCACCATGGCTGGCTAATTTTTAAGGTTTTTTTTATAGAGACAGGGTCACCATGTTGCCCAGGCTGGTCACAAACTCCTGGCCTCAAGGGATTCTCATGCATCGGCCTCCCAAAGCACTGGAATTATAGGTTTGAGCCACCATGCTTGGCATCAGTACTGACAGGACCACCAGATCTCTGCCAAGAGATTTGAGACCTAATTTTAAGTCTCATTGGAGTGGATCAAGAATTAAGAAACACCTGTGGATCCAGCTGGGAAAACAACGTAGGTAGACAACACAAATTGGAAAACAGATTTGGGTATCTAGCAAAGCTTATGGCAAGAGTAAGTTGTAACACACGACTACAGAGAAAGCCAACTTTCTGGGAGAGATACGTTTTATGCCAGAAGCTTCTAACCTAACTAAGCAATTATTTTTAGTTTCTTATTTTATTTTATTTTTATTTTTATTTTTTGAGACGGAGTCTCACTCTGTCCCCCAGGCTGGAGTGCAGTGGCCGGATCTCAGCTCACTGCAAGCTCCGCCTCCCGGGTTTATGCCATTCTCCTGCCTCAGCCTCCCGAGTAGCTGGGACTAAAGGGGCCCGCCACCTCGCCCAGCTAGTTTTTTGTGTGTTTTTAGTAAAGACAGGGTTTCACCGCGTTAGTCAGGATGGTCTCGATCTCCTGACCTCCTGATCCACCCGTCTTGGCCTCCCAAAGTGCTGGGATTACAGGCTTGAGCCACCACGCCCGGCCTATTTTTAGTTTTTTAATAGTGTTTAAGAAGCTGTACTTTTTCTTTGTTCGTGTGTGTGTATTTTTTCAGGAACATTCTGAAGTTGCAAAGCCTTCCAAAGTGTGATAATTACTTTATAGTCTCTATAATTTGTGCTTCCTCTTAATTTTTACTGTCACTCTAAATCAGGTGATTTTTGTCTTTTCAGATATTTAGCTTCCTGTGGCATACTGATGAGCAGAACTCTTCCACGACATACCTCAATTTTGCCTAAGGAGATATGTGTACGAACTTTCTTCAAAATCACTGCACCATTAATAAACAAAAGGAAAGAATATTCAGAGAGAAGAATTTTAGGGTTTGTATATAACAAGAATTCTAACTAAAAGAGCATGTTCACAATTTTCTGTGGGGTATCATGCCTCTTTCTGGATTATGTTCTTACAGACTAAGCTCTTTTTTCTAGGTTGACTTTTTTCTTTTCTTTTCTTTTTTCTTTTGAGACGGAGTCTTACACTTGAGTGCAGTGGCGCAATCTTGGCTCACTGCGACCTCCACCTCCCAGGTTCAAGCGATTCTCCTGCCTCAGCCTCCCAAGTCGCAGGCGCATGCCACCATGCCCGGCTATTTTTGTATTTTTAGTAGAGACGGGGTTTCACTATGTTGGCCAGGCTGGTCTTGACCTCCTGACCTCGTGATCCATGTGCCTTGGCCTCCCAAAGTGCTGGGATTACAGGCATGAGCCACCGCTCCTGACCTAGGTTGGCCTTTTTCATAGCCCTTCCTATTTTATAAATATTTGTTGAATGAATATAATTATATGGTAAGTCTTCAGTATAGTCTTAAATCTTTGACATGTAAAGAAAATTATGACCTACATTTTTTATACATTGTTCTTTTCTATATTAGCACCATTACTGATACATTGAGCCATATGTTTACATAGCTTCCTCATATATAGATGTACATAGATAAGTACATACATACTAAGGCTCCTCATCTAGAACCTTTGGTAAACATTTTCTGTAAAGGGGCAGATAGTAACTATATTAAGTTTTGTGGGCAATAGGGACTGCTCAGCTCCTTCATTGTAGTCCAAAGGCAGACATAGATCATATGTAAATAAATGGGTGTGGCCACATTCCAGTAAAACTTTATTTACAAAAACAGGTGGTGGGCCAGGTGTGGCCCCTGATATAGGCATAAATAGAGCAGGTGGTAAAGACACTACAGTTCTGCTAAACCGGTAATATACCATCCCTCCATAGGGGAATTTCTACAAATGGCTCTTAATTCCCAACTGACCATGAAGCTTTGTGAAAGTGCATTTCGTTAATTTCACTCATTTGCTTTTGTTCTCCCTATTTTTGTGTAGTAAAAGACTTAACAGCATTGTTCACTAAGTTTACCTTTGTTACTAGCTAGTCTCTGTATTAGTTAAGGTAATGCTAACAGCCATATAGATAATACCCAAGAGTTCATTTTTTTCTCATGTAGAGTTCAAATGGGTGTGTCATGTACTCTAGTCCAGGTAGTGACTCAGAAACCCAGGCTACATCCAACTTTTGACCTCTGTAATTACTTAGTCTTCATAGTGTTAATTGGTCTGGAGGTGACACACAACACCTCCTCCCAGATATTACTGGCAACAGCTAATTGTGACCCCATCTAAACGTAGTGGGAATGAGGACTGGGAATTGTTGCTTCTGATGGGCAGGTACATCCTAGCAACAGCACCACGTAAAGGAGTGCAAATCTTTGGATGGACATCATGGCCACAGGTGTTACCTGTTAAAAAGAGAAATGGCAACTACAAAAGTAGTGATTTAGTTTGCTTTACTGTGTGTGTGTGTGTGTGTGTGTTTGTGAGAGAGAGAGAGATAGAGGGAGAGGTGTACAGTGTCTCACTCTACAGCCCAGGGACCTGTAGCCAGAGAGAGAGAGAGAGAGAGGTGTGGTGTACAGAGTCTCACTCTGTAGCCCAAACTGTAGCATGATCTTCGCTCACTGCAACCTCTGTCTCCTGGGTTTAAGCAAATCTCATGTCTCAGCCTCCTGAGTAGCTGGGATTACAAGCATGTGCCACCACACCTGGCTGATTTTTGTATTTTTAGTAGAGATGGGGTTTTACCATGTCGGTCAGGCTGATCTCTAACTCCTGACCTCAGGTGATTTGCCCACCTCAGCTTCCCAAAGTGCTGGGATTATAAGCATGAGCCACCACGCCTGGCCATACTCTCAGTTTTTAAATGCTGGCTACTAAAAATTTAAAAGCTACCTCTTTAGGCTGGACATGGTGGTTCATGCCTGTAATCCCAGCACTTTGGGAGGCCGAGGAGGGTGGATCAGCAGGTCAGGAGATCGAGACCATCCTCAACACAGTGAAACCCCATCTCTATTAAAAATACAAAAAATTAGCTGACCGTGGTGGCACGTGCCTGTAGTCCCAGCTACTCAGGACAGGCAGGATAATCGCTTGAACCAGGAGGCAGAGGTTGCAGTGAGTGGAGATCATACCACTGCACTCTAGCCTGGGTAACAGATTGAGACTCCATCTCAAAAAAAACAAAAACAAAAACAAAAACTACCTCTTTATATCAGATTCAACCTGTGAGATGCCAAATTGTGATCTCTGCCATACCCTATACCCTATATATATTTATTTAGAGACCTTTTTATTTTCTGTACTGCTTCGAAGTCATTGATTCCAGAATGTGGTTCAACATATGTGTTGAATGATTTGTTTATCATATACAGTAAGTTTTATACATATTCACTTTGAAGTATGCGTATATTATATAACTAGATGGAGTTAATACTTCTTTTTATTTTTATTTTTTAAAGATATTCAATGCAGGAAATGTATGATGTAGTATCGGGAGTGGAGGATTACAAGCATTTTGTTCCTTGGTGCAAAAAATCAGATGTTATATCAAAGAGATCTGGATATTGTAAAACACGATTAGAAATTGGATTTCCACCTGTGTTGGAGCGATATACATCAGTAGTAACCTTGGTGAAACCTCATTTAGTAAAGGTAACAGTTTTGTTTTTTGTTGTTTTTAAATATTCTCCCATATATTAACTCTGTCAAATGGGTTAAAATGTAATAGCCTAAAAAAACTTATTTAACCTAACAGGAGGAGGATAAAAAATATATTACGTTTTCTAACTGTGTTACTTTATACAATATTAGCATTATTCTTTCCAAATAAAAGTTTGAATATAATATGGGAATGGGAAACTTTTGCCTTTTTTTTCCATTTTGTTGAGGACTGCTGACCCACAGGACAGATCACTTGCACCACCCAAGTGGGAAATGTTTTAATTTAATTTTTCAGCTGTTTTAAAGTATGAATTAAATACTTTATTATTGGGGGAAGAGTAAATTTGTTTACTAAAAATATAGTTTTTTAAATTAAAGAAGGAATGGTGGGGAGGAAGGAAGGAAAAAAATTAAAGTGGTGAGAGGATAAACAAAGGTAGAAAAGATACAGGCATGGTGCTGTGGCTCACCCCTTTAATCCCAGCACTTTGGGAGGCCAAGGCGGGCGGATCACAAGGTCAGGAGTTGGAGACTAGCCTGACCAACATGGTGAAACCCCATCTGTACTAAAAATACAAAAATTAGCCGGGCATGGTGGCACGTGCCTGTAGTCCCAGCTACTCAGGAGGCTGAGGCAGGAGACTCACTGGAACCCGGAGGCAGAGGTTGCAGCATGCCGAGATAGCGCCACTGCACTGCAGCCTGGGCAACACAGCGAGACTCCGTCTCAAAAACAAAACAAAAAAACAAAACAAAGATAAATAGGTCATGTCAGGAGGCTGAGATCGGAACCCAAGAAGTCGAGGCTAGAGAGAGCTGTGATTAAGCCACTGCACTTCAGCCTGGGCAACAGAGTGAGACCCTGTCTCAAAAAAAAATTAAAATGAAAAGAAAAAATATAAAAATATTGGGGGGCACAGTGGCTCACACCTGTAATCCCAGCACTTTGGGAGGCCAACTCCTGAAGTCAGGAGTTCGAGACCAGCCTGGCCAATGTGGTGAAACCCCGTCTCTACTAAAAATACAAAAAAATTAGCCAATGTGGTGGCAAGCTGCTGTAATTTCAGCTACTTGAAGCTGAGGCAGAAGAATCACTTGAACCCAGGAGGCAGAGTTTGCAGTGAGCTGAGATCATGCCAGTGCACTCCAGCCTGGGCAACAAGAATGAAACCCTGTCTCAAAAAAAAAAAAAATATATATATATATATATATATATATATAAAACATTGTTGAGATTATCCTGCCAAGTACCAGGTACTGAAATGCCAACCCTCTTACATTACATTAATCATCTTATGCTTGTCAGAGGTGGATACACTTATGGAAAAGGGTACCAGCCTTAAAAACAAAAAGGCAGAATTCCATGCGATAATGCATATTTCTTTTGCATTCCTATTTTGTAGTGGCCAAAGATTTTTAAAACTGAGTTATTTTTTGCCCACAGGATTTAATGATCATATCATTTCTTGGTAACTGCCCAGAGCCAAATACCTTAGTCAGCTCTTTGTTAGGCATTGAAGGGGGTGCAGCTCTCAGATGTGCTCTTTCTGGTGCAGCTAGAAAGAGAAAGAGAACACTCTAACTGTCCAGTGAAGCTAAGACCCTATCTGCCCTGTTCTTACCCTCAAAACTTGAATTCCACTTGAAATGTTGTGGACTAGGATTTTGCTATTATTGCAAATGTTTTCACATGCTTGCCTCATTGTTTTAGAGCATTTAAACTATTGTCTCTCATAATAGCTAACATTTATTGAGCCCATTTTACTGCTTTACTTGAATTATTCAAATTCTCACAACAGCCCTTTGAGGTTCAAGGGTTATTATTTATTTTAGAGTTGAGCGAACTAAGGCTTAGAAGAGATAGAAAACTTCCAATGTCACAGAGCCAAGACTCCAGCTGTCTGACACCAGTGAATATTTCTATAACCTTAATTTTTTTTTCTATTTCCTGAGCTCAATTTACCATTCAGTCCCTTAGAACTTAAATCTTTTTTTTTTTTTTTTTTGGTGATGGAGTCTCACTGGGTCGCCCACGCTGGAGTGCAGTGGCGCCTCCAGGGGCGCAATCTCGGCTCACTGCAAGCTCCGACTCCTGGGTTCACACCATTCTCCTGCCTCAGCCTCCCGAGTAGCTGGGACTTCAGGCTCACGCCATCGAGCCTGGCTAATTTTTTGTGTTTTTAGTAGAGATGAGGTTTCACCGTGTTAACCAGGATGGTCTCTACCTCCTGACCTCGTGGTCTGCCCGCCTCAGCCTCCCAAAGTGCTGGAATTATAGGCATGAACCACTGCGCCTGTCCAGAACTTAAATCTTAGTATATATATTAGGCTGCTTCTAACTAAAAGAACTCTAAATAAATCTCATTTCTTCCTCACTCTCTGCTTTTCTTCTATTCGGAACCTGCTGCCTTTTTTTTTTTTTTCTTTCTGAGACAGTGTTGCTCTGTTGCCCAGGCTGCAGTACAGTAGCACGATCATAGCTCATTGCAACCTCTGCCTCCTGGGTTCAAGTGATTCTCCTGCCTCAGCCTCCCAAGTGACTGGGATTATAGGCATGTGCCACCACGCTTGGCTAATTTTTTTGTATTTTTAGTGGAGAAGCGGTTTCTCCATATTGGCCATGCTGGTCTTGAACTCCTGACCTCAGGTGATCTGTCCGCCTTGGCCTCCCAAAGTGCTGGGATTATAGCCGTGAGCCACCAGGCCCAGCCTCTCTCCCCTGCCTTCTTAAAACCTACAGGATAAGCTAGGTTTGGTAGCATGCACCTGTAATCCCAGCTACTCAGGAGGCTGAAGCAGAAGGATTGCTTGAGCCCAGGAGTTTGAGGTTGTAGTGTACAGTGATCATGCCTGTGAATAGCTACTGCATTCTAGCCTGGGCAACATAGCAAGTAAGACTCCATCTCTAAAAAACAAACAAACAGGCTGGACGAGGTGGCTAATACACGTAATCCCAGCACTTTGGGAGGCCGAGGCCGAGATGGGTGGATCACCTGAGGTCAGGAGTTTGAGACCATCCTGGCCAACATGGTGAAGCCCCATCTCTACTAAAAATACAAAACTTAGCCAGGCATGGTGGCAGGTGCCTATAATCCCAGCTACTTGGGAGGCTGAGGCAGGAGAATCACTTGAACCCAGGAGGCAGAAGTTGCAGTGAGCCGAGATCGTGCCATTGCACTCCAGCCTGGGCAATGAGCGAAATTCCATCTTAAAGCAAACAAACATAAAACAAAAACAAAACCACACAGGATAAAGTAAATCGCTTTATCATTGCACATTGACCCATTTACTTCCCTGCTCCCTCGTCCCACGTAATACTATACTTAATGTTCAGCTAATACTATATGTCTTGAAAGTTCCATGAATGCACAGTGCAGTACTATTCCACAGCCATGTGCCTTTGCATCTTGCTTATTCTTCTATCTGTAATGCACTTACCTTCTTGATATTCCTTGAAATTCTGACCATCTGGGGTCATTTTCTCTCTTTCCTTTCATATTGATAGGTAGCACTACCTTGGTGATTCTTCGGTACTTTATTCATGCTTTCACTTATCACTCAGTGATATATTTCTTCAACAGGATTTCTCCTTGACAAGACTGTGGTACTTGAGGGAAGGAACCCCTGTCTTTTTCATCTCTGTATCCTCAACAGCAGTACTATAATGATGGGAGTCGTGAGGGCTCCATACTTACGAAGCTTTCACTACCTCTATTCTTGGATTATTGCAGATTGAGAGACATTCATGATAATCTTAAGAGTAACTTGCAGCACTGCTAAGCGGGGAGATAAACTGTGTTAGAAAAAAAAGTAATCTTCATAATAACCTGCATTAGATGATCATAGCTATCTCAATTTTATGAAGCTTAAGGAGATTAAGAACCTTGGGCAAATTCACACTTGCATGTGTCTGACTCCAAAACTGTTTTTTCTTTTTCCCCCAACTCTCCTTCCCCCTATTTTTTCATTATAAGCTGCCTCACATAATAATGCTAGTTTGTTTTTTAAAGACACATTTGAGAATATATGCTCAACTTTCAGTTGTTCCTGGGTTCAGTTTCCAGAATTTTTTTTTTTGAGATCGAGTGTCACTCTTGTTGCCCAGGCTGGAGTGTAATGGCATGATCTCGGTTCACCGCATCCTCTGCCTCCTGGGTTCAAGCGATTCTCCTGCCTCAGCCTCCTGAGTAGCTGGGATCACAGGCATGCACCATCAGACCGAGCTAATTTTTGTATTTTTAGTAGAAACAGGGTTTCACCATGTTGGCCAGGCTGGTCTCAAACTCCTGACCTCAAGTGGTCTGCCTGCCTCAGCATCCCAAAATACTGGGATTACAGGCATGCGCCACCATGCCTGGCCTAGGTTCTGGATTTTATTTATTTGTTTATTTATTTATTGAGACAGAGTTTCGCTCTTGTTGCCCAGGTTTTGGATTTGATTGGTTGATTGATTGATTGAGATGGAGTTTCGCTCTTGTTGCCCAGGCTGGAGTACAATGGCACAATCTCGGCTCAGCACAACCTCCGTCTCCTGGGTTCAAGCGATTCTTCTGCCTCAGCCTCCTGAGTAGCTGGGATTACAGCCATGTGCCACCACACCCAGCTAATTTTGTATTTTTAGTAGCGACGGGGTTTCTCCATGTTGGTCAGGCTGGTCTTGAACTCCTGACTTCAGGTGATCCACCTGCCTTGGCCTCCCAAAGTGCTGGGATTACAGGCATAAACCACCATGCCCGGCCAGGTTCTGGATTTTAATACCCAATAGACAACACAGTAAAAATAATTATTGTTATTTTTTACCCAATACAGTAAAAATTATTATAAGGGAAGAACAGAAACCATGTGACAATTCTGCGAATTATTAGCTGACCAAAACATGCCTGTCACTTAATATGTCAGTAATTCTAGTCTACACTAATCTTTAATGGCCAGAAGCCCTTGAACATTTTCAGAGAGGCAACAGTTCAATGACTTTTACTGCCTGCTTCATGATACAAACATTTTGTATGGATTAGTTTATATAATGGTCTGGATCAGTTCTCTCAGAACAGTCAGTAGTGGGTCATCATAGTGACAACTTCTGCTGTTCAGTATCTCTGCTGTAAAAATGAGGTCTTTGGCAAACTGTTCCTGTCAAAACATAACAGTAAAAATCTGTGCATCTTTGGGCTAGATAATTGAAGTGAGTGAAATACTGCCAGATTTCGTATAAAAGTAGTCAGAGGAGGCCGGGTGTGGTGGCTCATGCCTGTAATCCCAGCACTTTGGGAGGCCGAGGCAGGGGGAGATCACGTGGTCAGGAGATGGAGACCATCTTGGTTCACATGGTGAAATATCGTGTCTACTAAAAATACAAAAAAAAATTAGCCGGGTGTGGTGGTGAGTGTCTGTAGTCCCAGCTACTTGGGAGGCTGAGGCAGGAGAATGGCATGGACCTGGAAGGCGGAGCTTACAGGGAGCTGAGATCCCGCCACTGCACTCCAGCCTGGGTGACAGAGTGAGACTCCATCTCAAAAAAATAAATAAATAAATAGAGGAACTGACTCCCAAACCTGTTTATCCTTTACTCCGAAAACCTGTTTATCCTTTAGTGTTAAATTTCCTATAAGCTTCTTAAATGATTGTAAAGAAAGGCAGAATGTATTATCCTAAAATTGGGCAACTGAAATAACAAGATTTTATTATAGACTCTTGATGCTCTTAAAAATTACTTGTGCACTTCAGGAATGCTCTGGGTTATTTGTGCAGGTGAGGTGGCTCACGCCTGCTGTAATCCCCGCACTTTGGGAGGCCAAGGCAGGAGGCTCACTTGAGCCCAAGAGTTCATTACCAGCCTGGGCAACATAGGGAGAACACAGCTCTACAAAAAATAAAAAAATTAGCTGGGCGTGGTGTCACACGCCTGTGGTCCCAGCTACTTGGGAGGCTGAGGTGGGAAAAAGTAAAAAAAAGCTGAGCGTCACTCAGGGTCATAACCAGCATCATCAGTCCTAACAATGAACTAGTAACTATGGTTCTGGTTACCATTTTCACATTGCAGATGGCAACTCTTTCATGGATCTCATAAATTTTTATTGATTGATTTATTTTTAAGACAGTTTTATTTTTAAGACTGTCACCCAGGCTGGAGTTCAGTGGCGAATTATATTCTCATCATGCCCTGCCTCCAGGGCTCAAGCAGTCCCCACCAGCCTCCTGGATACTGCACTGCCAAGTATGCATCACTACACCTGGCTAATTTTTTTTTTGAGACGGAGTCTCGCCTCTCTGCCCGGCTGGAGTGCAGTGGCCGGATCTCAGCCTCACTGCAAGCCCGGGCCCCGGGTTTACTTATCTCCGCCTCAGCCTCCCGAGTAGCTGGGACTACAGGCGCCCGCCACCTCGCCCGGCTAGTTTTTTGTATTTCTTAATAGAGACGGGGTTTCACCGTGTTAGCCAGGATGGTCTCGATCTCCTGACCTCGTGATCCGCCCGTCTCGGCCTCCCAAAGTGCTGGGATTACAGGCTTGAGCCACCGCGCCCGGCACACCTGGCTAATTTTTAAATTTTTTTGAAGAGACAAGGAATCTCGTTTTGTTGCCCAGGCTGGAGTGCAGTGGCATAATCATAGCTTACTGCAGCCTCGAACTCCTGGGCTCAAGTGCTTCCCCCAACCTTGGCCTCCCAAAGTGATGGGATTACAAGTGTAAGCCACCACATCCAGCCACAATAAGTATATTTTTAATGATACAAAATAGGAACTACCAAGATGCACTGCACATAGTATGGTTAAGTGTTGTGATTGTGTGCCTACTGAATATAAAATATACATGTGCGTTGAAAAAATCAGAAAGAAATGGATCAGTTCTAAGGGCCAGGACTACACAGTTAGGAAAACTAGATAGAGGCCTCTAGGAATAAGGAGCAAAGAGTGAAGGAAAGACTATACGTGATTAATAAGAGAAGTCTTTGAGTAGGAGATAAATGTGTACCAGGTACCTTATTAACATTTCAGCGATCTCATGATATAAAGTAGGTATTATTTTGCAGATTAAGGAAATAGGGTATGGGGATTTAACTTGTTCACGATCACTTATATGTAACAGAGCTGGAAATAAGCTTCCAAGAAGCTCCCTCTTTTGCTGCTAGAGGAAGGAAAGCTAAGTAGCAAAGCAGGTGTTAGCAATGGAAGAGAAAACAACTGGCAATCTTGGGGATCCCTGCAGAAAAAAAAAAAGGCTAATATTGGCAAGACATTACTTCCTAGTACCAACTAAAAATTAGATCTCTTTATCTCCTGTGGTCTGACCTATAAAAATTATTACGAAAGAAATCAGCCTCAATCATAGTAGATTCTTAGATTCTGGCCAGTAGCAAAGGTATTTAACTGTGGTTTTATTTTTTCATTCTGTTCTAGGCATCTTGTACTGATGGGAGACTTTTCAATCATTTGGAGACTATTTGGCGTTTTAGCCCAGGTCTTCCTGGCTACCCAAGAACTTGTACCTTGGATTTTTCAGTAAGTCTCATAAAGCCTTTGATTTGTTTCACTAATAAGGTAAAATTGGTAAAAAGTAATCATTTTTTAGAACACAGAGGCCATAATTATATTGAAGACCTTTTTCTGCATAAATGCTAATGAACATTTCTTTTTTATTCTATTTCTTGCAACCTTGAATGTTCCTTCATTCTCTACTTTCTATTTTTTACAAATCTGTAGATTATAAGACACATGCCATGACTTTTTGACCAGCTTAATAACAGTTTTGAACTTAATAGTTTTAAATTAACACCAAATGAAAGAACACATTGCATATAAGATGCAGAAACAGGCTAAGTGCAGTAGCCCATGTCTGGAATCCCAGCACTTTGGGAGGCTGAGGCAAGCGGATCACCTGAGGTCAGGAGTTCGAGACCAGCCTGACCAATATGATGCAACCCTAGTAAAAATACAAAAATTAGCCAGGCGTGGTGGCATGCACCTGTAATCCCAGCTACTTGGGAGGCTGAGACAGGACAATCACTTGAACCCGGGAGGCAGAGGTTGCAGTGAGCCGAGGTTGTGCCATTGCACTCCAGCCTGGGCAACAAGAGCGAAACTGCCTCAAAACAAATAAAAATAAAAATAAAATTATCCCCGTGTAGTGGTGCCCACCAGTAGTCTTAGCTGCTGAGAAGGCTAACAAGCAGATCGCTTGAGTCCAAGGGTTCGAGCTTGCAGTGAACTATGATCACATCACTGCACTCCATCCTGGGCAACAGAGTGAGACCCTGTCTCAAAAAAATTAAATTTAAAAATAAAAGATGCAGAAATAAGGTAATAGGTTTTTTTCATTTTTTTGAATCTAGAGTCTGGTAACTTTCTGTTTTTTTTTTTTTTTTTTCTCAGATGGGGCCTTACTCTGTCACCCAGGTTGGAGTGCAGTGCTGTGATATTTACTCACTGCAACCTCTGCTTCCCTGGCTCACGTGATCCTCCCACCTCAGCCTCCCAAGTAGCTGGGACTACAGGAATGCACCACTGCACACACTTATTTTTGTATTTTATGTAGGGACGGGGTTTCGCCATGTTTCCCAGGCTGGTATCGAACTCCTGGGCTCAGGAGATCCGCCTACCTCGGCCTCCCAAAGTGCTGGGATTACAGTCATGAGCCACCGCACCCAGCCTAGTAACTTTTTTTTCATGTAATCTTAGTTATAGCAAACTTAAAGCAAGTTGTGGTTTTTCTTTGCCAACAGGTAATATGGGAGTTGTTCTCTGTACATGCAACTCGGGCATTGAATTTTAAGAAATGGTGGCAATTTTGACTAAATTATCGTGTGCTGTTCTCAGCTCTTGAGTAATTTTCATTAAAGCATTATAGACATTAATAGGACAATTGGGGCCGAGCACAGTGGCTCACACCTGTAGTCCCAGCACTTTGGGAGGCCGAGGTGGGCAGATCACTTGAGGCCAGGAGTTTGAGACCAGCCTGGCCAACATGATGAAACCCCATCACTACTAAAAATACAAAATTAGCCGGTTGTGGGGGTGCATGCCTGTAGTCCTAGCTACTTGAGAGACTGAAGCAGGAGAATCACTTGAACCCAGGAAGCAGACGTTGCAGTCATCTGAGATTGCGCCACTGCACTCCAACCTGGGAGACAGAGTGAGACACTGTCTCAAAAGACAGTTCGGAAAATTTGAATAAGGTCTGTATAAATTAGATAATAGCATTATTATCTAGTAGTAGTAACTCCCTTTGTTAATTTCCTGATTTTGAGAATTACAGTATGGTTATTGAAGACATTAAAATAGGGAAATTTGAGTAATGGGTACATGGGAATTATTTGTATTGTTTTGCAGGTTTTCTTTTACAAAAATGAAATTATTTCATAATGAAAAGTAAACATTTTAATATTTAGAGGATATTTGGTCCTTAAAACACAGTTCTCAAACCAGTTGTCTTGAATTCTATATGGAACAATGAGAGGGTATAAAGAAAGTTCTAAAAGGGTATCTAAGGGAGAGAATACAGTCATGGGTTCTTAGTTTCTGTTTCTGGTTGGGCCAGTAAAGCCTCTTCCTCATCCCTCTTTTCCACTTACCACTAGAGACAGAAACTAAAACCCATGGCTTCAGGCTGTTAAAAGCCTAAAACAAAACAAAACAACAACTACAAAATAAGGTGGATTGGACAAGCTTGTCCAAATCATTGGCTACTTTAAGATTGAACCACATGAGCGGGCATGATGGCTCATGCCTGTAATCCCAACACTTTGTGAGGCCTAGGTGGGTGGATCACTTGAGGTCAGGAGTTTGAGACCAGCTTGGCCAACGTGGTGAAACCCCGTCTCTACTAAAAATACAAAAATTAACTGGACATGGTGGCGTGTGCCTGTGGTCCCAGCTACTCTGGAGGCTGAGGCAGGAGAATTGCTTGAACCTGGAAGGCTGAGGTTGCAGTGAGCCAAGATTGGGCCATTGCCCTCCATCCAGCCTGGGCGACAGAGCAAGGCTCTGTCTCAAAAAAAAAAAAAAAAAAAGATTAAACCACTTACACCATCTGCCCTGTGGGTTAGGCACACATGTGCATGCACACTTCTAGCTTCCTCTTCCTGCTGGTGCTTCTCAATGATACCTATGAGAAGGATCGCTTCCCTTCCTTATTTCCTTTTGTGGGATAGGATGGATCTAAAAGGGGCACATTAATAAGAAGGCATAGTGATTAATGTATTCAGCAAAGGTTTTTTCCAATCTTAAGAAACAGATTTTTTCCCTTGAAATGAAATTTGGTTGGCCTTGTTTATGTAAGCTTATTATGCCAGCAGTTGTGCTTGTTGCAGTAAAAGAAGATGCCCTCTTTTCGGGGGGTGCTAAAAATCCCACCTACATACATCCACACAGTTCTACCTTAGATACCCAGTTCATAGTGTGAACACCACTGTCCTAAGTGGAGATTTAGTTTAAAAAAAAAATTTCTGGCTGAGCAGTGGTTCACGCCCATAATCTCAACACTTTGGGAGGCTGAGGTGGGCAGATTGCATTAGCCCAGGAGTTTGAGATCAGCCTGGGCAACATAGCAAAACCCCTTCTCTAGCAAAAAACAAAAAACAAAACAAACACACACACACACACACACACACACACACAGATTAGCCACGTGTAGTGGCATGTGCCTGTACTACCAGCTACTTGGGAGACAGAGGTGGGAGGATTGCTTGAGCCTAGGAGGTTGAGGCTACAGTGAGCCGCGATTGTGCCACTGCACTCCAGCCTGGGCAACAAAGCAAGAGTCTTTCTCCAGGAGAAAAAAAAAAAAAAGCAAAAAATAATTTTCAATATTTTTCTACAGATTTCTTTTGAATTTCGATCACTTCTACATTCTCAGCTTGCCACATTGTTTTTTGATGAAGTTGTGAAGCAGATGGTAGCTGCCTTTGAAAGAAGAGCATGTAAGCTGTATGGTCCAGAAACAAATATACCTCGGGAGTTAATGCTTCATGAAGTCCATCACACATAAAGGCAAAAAAGAACTGGTGTCACCTGCTTCTAACTTTAGTGTGTTCACTTTTAGGAAGTATTTTCATGACATGTTTTCAGAAGCCAGAAAGCATTTGTTAAACGCAACTTTGGTTATAAACCTGCACCATTGAAAATTTGCACATAGAATATAGACTCACTTATACATAGAATTATTTCTTCAATCAAGTATAATTCAAAATAATATGGACATTATCATGTTCTGCATTACAATAATGGGATGTCATCACCATTGCTAGAATACGGGCATGATTCTTTTGAGCAGAAGTTGAAACTGTAAATTTAAACCTTTTAATTATCACCTTACCTGAAAGAGGTTAGTTAAGATATTCACGCAGTATGTATTATATTAACCATATCACACTTAAGTTATTAAATTCAGACTATTTGTAACTTATTGTTATAGGGCCTGCCATATGGCTTAGGATATTTGAGTAATCATATATTTAAAGTAAAAACCTTGGGCTGGGCGCAGTAGCTCACGCCTGTAATTCCAGCACTTTGGGAAGCTGAGGTGGGCAGATTAGTTGAGGTCAGGAGTTTGAGGCCAGCCTGGCCACCATAGTGAAACCCCATCTCTACTAAAAATACAAAATTACGGGCCGGGCGCGGTGGCTCACGCCTGTAATCCCAGCACTTTGGGAGGCCGAGGAAAGGGCGGATCACAGTCAGGAGATCGAGACCACGGTGAAACCTCGCTCTACTAAAAAAATACAAAATTAGCCGGGCGCTGGGTTGTGGCCAGGTCCCAGCTACTCGGGAGGCTGAGGCAGGAGAATGGCGGAACCCGGGAGGAAGGAGCTTGCAGTGAGCTGAGATCCCGCCACTGCACTCCAGCCTGGGCGACAGAGCAAGACTGCCTCAAAAAAAAAACACAAAATTAGCTAGCATAGTGGCACACACCTGTAATTCCAGTTACTTGGGAGGCTGAGGCACAAGAATCGCTTGAACCCGAGAGGCGGAGGTTGCAGTGAGCCAAGATCGCCCTGCTGCACTCCAGCCTGGGCAACAGAGGGAGACTCTGTCTCCAAAAAAAAACAAAAAACAAAAACAAAAGCTGTTAGTGAAGGTTCCCTGGGACTTTTGATATTTTAAAAATTGTTCTTATGACTAGTAGATAAATTCAGTGCCATAATGAGGCTAGCTCCCAGATAAACAGTGAATTTTTTTCTTTTTTTTTTTTTGGTGAGTGGTCCAGAGCTTTAAGCTACTTTTCCAGTAGTTTGCCACTTTCTCCGAGGTAGTTTGGCTGCTCTTTCAATTATGCTAATTGTGTGTCAAATTTTGTCTACAACAGTAGGCAACAGATGAAGATAAGTTGGTTGAATGTCTCCAGCACTATGCATCCCTATTTTCTATTTATTGTGTATACTCACTTTCAGTAATGTGTTTCAAACTGATATTTTTTAAAAAACAAATCAATGTAAGGACTGAAGTTGAAGTAGCAACGTAATAAAGTTAATTTGTTTATTTTTTGTACAGTTAGTTTGGTTATTGAAATCTTCCTATATTGTTTAAATGTATATTTGCATAGACATAGTAAAGTGTTGTGATAGCATTTCATGTCTTAAAAAATCTATGAAGATTTCTAAAATATCTGTTTCTATGAAGAAACAGACTTTGACAAATATAAGCAAAATTCAATTTTCTTTTAACCAGTCATTGATCTCCTGTCCTCCTTTCACTACATACCAACAACCCTCTGGCATTAAACTTCCAGTGATAGTGTTATTAACTTTGTTTCCTCAGATCAACAAGGGACCTCAGTAATTAGTTCTCTATATAAGTATATATATGTATTGATTTGTTTAATAAATCTGTTTTGAGCACTTGCTTTCTCTCAGACACTGGGTATAGAGTGATGAAGGATTCATACCAGCCTCTACTCATGAGGAGCCAGATTGTGCTTTCACACAAGGTAAGCAGTATCTTTCCACTTACAGATGAGGTATTTGCCGAGAGCATAAGTAGTTTGCATATAGTTACATACATTTTTTTTTTTTTTTCTTGAGACAGAGTTTTGCTCTTGTTGCCCAGGCTGGAGTGCAATGATGCGATCTCGGCTCACTGCATCCTCTGCTTCCCACGTTCAAGCAGTTCTCCTGCCTCAGCCTTCTGAGTAGCTGGGATTACAGGCATGCACCACCACGCCTGGCTAATTTTGTATTTTTAGTAGAAACGGGGTTTCTCCATGTTGATCAGGCTGGCCTCAAACTCCCGACCTTAGGTGATCTGCCCGTCTCAGCCTTCCTAAGTGCAGGCATTTCAGGCGTGAGCCACTGTCCCTGGCCAATGTTGTTTTTTAAATAAGAAAGTTTTTTTTTTTTTTTTTTTTTGGCTGGGCATGGTATTTTTTGTATTTTTTAGTGGAGACAGGGTTTCACCATGTTTTCCAGGCTGATCTCGAGCTCCTGACCTTAAATAATCTGCCTACCTTGGCCTCCCAGAGTGTTGGGATTACAGGCGTGAGCTACTGCACTTGGCTACAAAGTTTTTTTGTTTTTTTTTTTTTTTTTGGACGGAGTCTGGCTCTGTCGCCCAGGCTGGAGTGCAGTGGCCGGATCTCAGCTCACTGCAAGCTCCGCCTCCCGGGTTTACGCCATTCTCCTGCCTCAGCCTCCCGAGTAGCTGGGACTACAGGCGCCTGCCACGTCGCCCGGCTAGTTTTTTGTATTTTTTTTAGTAGAGATGGGGTTTCACTGTGTTAGCCAGGATGGTCTCGATCTCCTGACCTCGTGATCCGCCCATCTCGGCCTCCCAAAGTGCTGGGATTACAGGCTTGAGCCACCGCGCCCGGCTGGCCACAAAGTTTTTTTAAAATTGCAAAGTCATTTAAAGTTTTTTTAAAAATAAGACTCAGACATTTTATTCTCTCTGTGTACTATATTGTCTTTTTAAAAAAAATTATTTATGTATTTATTTATTTTTAGAGACAGGGCTCCCTGTGTTGCCCAGGCTGGTCTCAAACTTCTGGGTTTGAGCACTTCTCCTGCCTCAGCCTCCCGAAGTGTTGGGATTGCAAGCCTTAGCCACTGTATCTGACCTGTATTCTCTTTTGATGGAAATAGGAACCCATACTTTATCACTCCTTTTACAAATGCCAGCCAGGTACAGTGGCTCACACCTGTATTCTCAGCACTCTAGGAGGTTAAAGTGGGTGGATTGCTTGAGCCCAGGAATTTGACACCAGACTAGCAACATGATGAAACCCCATCTCTACAAAAAAATACAAAAACTCAATGCTCAATGTTCATTTCCTCTTTGTCAGGGTGCTCATTGGTTTATGCTAAATTTTAAGGAAGTTGTAAACTTGGAGCTAAACTCAGTTGCCTAATCTAGTCTCTCAATTTCTAGAAATTAGTGCTAAAATTATCCAGGTGTGGTGGTATGTGCCTGTAGTCCCTGCTACTCAGGAGGCTGAGGCAGGAGGATAGCTTGAGCCTAGGAGGTTTAGGCTACAGCGAGCCGTGATCATGTCACTGCATCTCAGCCCGGGCAACAGAATGAGACTCTGTCTCCAAAGAGATAGACAAAAATGACTCTAGTAGTGTTCTAATAGCTAACTCCAGTGCTCCCTTTATACAACAAACACAGTGGTCATTTGAGTGTTAACAAATGGATCCTGGGTCTTTGCAGGTACTTAAGGCCAAGTTTAGAGTGTCAGAGTTTATATATCTGGAGTTCATCTGATTCTGCGTAACAGCATTCTAAACTCAGACCCTCCGAGAAGGAGACAGACCTGGTCAGGAGTTTTTGTGAGGGTAATTTTATGATATTCTCCTTTTATTTTTTCCTCCCCTGTTTATAAGAGAAAGAGTTTATAAGATCATGATATGTAGACCTCTGGAATTTCATGGGACTGACCACCTCAGTTTTCAAGGCTCAAGTTTTTAGGCATTTAACAGAATTATTTTGTGTTGCACATTTACATAGCACTGGATGCCAGGCAGTTTAAAATGCTTTGTAGACATTTAATCATCATAACTTTTTTTTTTTTTGAGACGGAGTCTCGCTTTGTCGCCCAGGCTGGAGTGCAGTGGCCGGATCTCAGCTCACTGCAAGCTCCGCCTCCTGGGTTCACGCCATTCTCCTGCCTCAGCCTCCCGAGTAGCTGAGACTACAGGCGCCCGACACCTCGCCCGGCTAGTTTTTTGTATTTTTTAGTAGAGACGGGGTTTCACCGTGTTAGCCAGGATGGTCTCGATCTCCTGACCTCGTGATCCGCCCGTCTTGGCCTCCCAAAGTGCTGGGATTACAGGCTTGAGCCACCGCGCCCGGCCTCATCATAACTTTTTGAGGTAGATACTATTATCCTCATTTTACATACAAAAAGTTTTATAAAGAGAGATTAAGTAACTTTCCTGAGGTCACAGTGACTGGTAAAGACAGGATGAAAACCCCACACATTCTGGCTCTAATATCTGTGCTCTCATGTTTGCTTTATCTAGCCCAACAGTCTTGAGGCCATGACTTCTGATTCTGTGGTGGGCAGGTCTGTGCAAACCTAGCCACAAAAGCTGAGGAAACTGAGAGGCAGAAGAAAGGTGGACAAATCCAGTTTCTCAGAAAGAAACATTTAATAGGGCCCTACACACAGGAGCAGAAGCCGTGTTTCGGGGCGGCTGCAAGATAAGATGGTGGATCCCCTGGTGGATCATCATGGTCCCAGGGCTTATATACCTTAGGCAACTAAGGGACAGGATTTGTGGCATGTGTTACAAAGCAGCATCAAGCTTGTTTTGACCTAACGGCAGGATTTGCAGTAAACAGTAGATGAAGTAGAACTCTTAGAGGCATTGTAGACTTAAAACTTGGCATCTATGCTTTACATGTAATAAGGGGAAAAACAATACCATGTTTATAAACTTTTTGAAAATGGCATCTGGCCAGTGGAATCTGAGGGGAAGACTGATGGGATGGGGCTGTTAGATGAGATTTTTCTCTTTGTGGGAGGATCGTTCGAAGAGAAATTCTCCTTATTTTTACCTGATTGAGAACATGAAGTTTGTAGCTACATCTGCCATCTTTTCGCTGTGAGGAAGAGCTAAGATAATTCAGAGAAGCAAACTTAGAATTCTAACATCATTAAGGGTGAGTGAACCAACCCTGTAATTGCCAACTTTGCACTTCTGGTTATGTGAGATAACAGACATCTAGTGCTGAATTCACTTTTAGTCGGGTATCAGTGGTTACTTGCAGCTGCTCTTCTGCCCTCGTGATCTGCCCATCTCAGCCTCCCAAAGTGCTGGGATTACAGGTATGAGCCACAGCACCCGGCCTCAAGTTTTTATTTTTTATTTTTATTTTTTTTTGAGACGGAGTCTTGCTCTGTGCCCCAGGCTGGAGTGCAGTGGCGCGATCTCGGCTCACTGCAAGCTCCGCCCCCCCCGGGTCCTCGTGATCCGCCCGTCTCGGCCTCCCAAAGTGCTGGGATTACAGGCTTGAGCCACCGCGCCCGGCCAAGTTTTTATTTTTATACTTTCTTTTTTTGTATTAAGAAAAGCATGCGGGGCCCGGCGCGGTGGCTCACACCTGTAATCCAGCACTCTGGGAGGCCGAGGCAGGCGGATCATGAGGTCAGGAGTTTGAGACCAGCCTGATCAACATGGTGAAACCCCGTCTCTACTAAAAATACAAAAATTAGCTGGGTGTAGTGGCACACGCCTGTAATCCCAGCTACTTAGGAGGCTGAGGCAGGAGAATTGCTTGAACACGGGAGGCGGAGATTGCAGTGAGCCGAGATTGCGTGACGGCAGTCCAGCCTGGGCAACAGAGCGAGACTCTGTCTCAAAAAAAAAAAAGGGGGCCGGGCATGGTGGCTCAAGCCTGTAATCCCAGCACTGGGAAAACGGCGGATCCGCAGATCAGAAGCGATCCCGAAGACTATCCTGGCTAATCACAGGGTGAGCAGATCTCTACTAAAAAATACAAAAACTAGCCCGGTGAGGGTGGTGAGACCTGTAAGTCCCAGCTACTCGGGAGGCTGAGGCAGGAGGCCAGGGTGAAGCCAGGAGGCCGGAGCTTGCAGTGAGCTGAGGTCCGGCCACTGCACTCAGCCTGGGCCACAGAATAGAACTCATCCTTAAAAAAAAAAAAAAAAAAAAAAAAAAAAGGGGCAGGCACGGTGGCTCATGCCTACAATCCCAGCACTTGGGGAGGCTGTAGCAGGCGGATCCCCTGAGGTCATGAGTTTGAGACCAATCTGGTCAACATGGTGAAACTCCATCTCTACTAAAAATACAAAAATAGCCAGGCATGGTGGTGGGGGCCTGTAATCCCAGCTACTCGGGAGGCTGAGGCAGGAGAATCGCTTGAACCCAGGAGGCAGAGGTTGCAGTGAGCTGAGATTGCGCCACTGCACTCCAGTCTGGGCGAGAGAGTGAGACTGTGTCTCACAAAAAAAAAAAAAAAAAGAAAAGAAAAGCATAATTACTACAAATTACAAAGGACTAAAACCCAACTGGAATAATGAACGAATCACATCAGCCCAGAAAGCAGATACTCTCGTTAATATTATTATACAAGCTTGTTCAAGTATTTTACATTTTTTTTGATGGCTTGGCTTTTTTTTTTTTTTTGAGAGCAGAGGCTCGCTCTGTCGCCCAGGCTGGAGTCGTGATCTCAGCTCGCCACTCCGCCTCCCGGGTTCGCCATTCTCCTGCCTCAGCTCCAGCTATCGTACAAGCGCCACTCCTCCCGGCTAGTTTTAACCATTTTTAGTAGGAAGTGGAGACTCACCATGTTGCTCGAGATAGTCTCGATCTGACTTTGTGATCCTTGATCTCGGCCTCCCAAAGTGCTGGGATTACAGGCTTGAGCCACAGCCCGGCGTTGTGTGGCTTTTAGAATCAGTGATATCCTGGCACATAGTAAAGATAATGTACTATGAACATAAGCCAGATGACCAGTTTTGCTCTCTGGTGAGAAACAGGCTGTAAGTTCTTCTCTGCCATCAATGTGGCTGAAGGTAGAGACAGGTGGGGGCTGGGGAAAATCCAGGGACCCTTTCACACAGGAGGTACTCTAGGGTTCCATCCAGGAGGGTGCCAGATAATCCAGATCCACTCTACTTAGGCTTTTGGCAAAAAACAACCCTCATCCTCCCTAACTAGTCACCAGTGATCCTTGCCCCTCCTCACTTCCAGGGCCTTCTGAGCAGCCTACTTTGTTTTGTAAATTCAATCATCAGGAAAGGGAAAAGAGCTATAATTGAACAAAACTTAAGACACGTAATAACTGTGATGGGCTCAGCACCTCTATCTGAGCTGGGGCAGGGTGGATGGCCCTTCTCTACTAGTGCATTTGCTTGTCACAAAGACATTGGTCCTATATTCACGTGTCTTCAGAAAGTGAAGAGGTAAATTTGCAACATTACTCCTAACATGTTACAAAAACTCATTTGCCAGGCAGAGTGGTGCATGTCTGTGGTCCCAGCTACTCAGGAGGCTGAGGTGGGAGGATTGCTTGATCCCACGAGGTCAAGGTTGCAGGGAGCCAAGATCGCACCACTGCACTCCAGCCCGGGCAACAGAGTGATACCCTGTCTCAAAAAACAAAAAACAAATACCAAGAAGTCCACCCCCCACCATCGCCAGCCTCTGATGAAATGAAGTCCTCACTTCGTGCCCCAAAAGAAATTCCTCTTGCAGCGGTATCTGTGAAGAGAATGGGAGTCCCCTGGCCTATGGGTAAACTCTAGATAAGAGCAGCCTTTTTCCAGACCCCAAGGCTTCCCTGTGTCCCCAAACCTAGCAGAGGACAAACGCTTAGACACAGAGACAAAGTATAGAGTGCTGGATACGGCACCGGGCTAAGTGAGCTGAAGGAAAGGGGTAATAAAGGGAAGGAGGAGGGGGTCCAGGAGTTCAGTGTCTGGTACAGTGTGGGGCAGGCACCAGACTGGGTATGGAAAGGCCTCAGATCCCACCGTCATGGAAGAGACTAGACCCTCATCCTTGGTTCGAGACAAATTGAGATGGACTTCCCACATACGAACCACTGGGAGGGCAAAGGTGGAGAAAGGGCACAGGCTGAAAGCAATGAGGTGCTCAAGATAAAGGGCAAGCCCTTGTCAGCCTGGGATATTGTCTCCTACTCCCAACCTTTGAGTCCAATAGAGGAACCAGTTGAAAAGCAGAGCCCAGGACATTTCAGTAAGTCAGTGACAAGACCACAAACTTCTGTCTTGCCCAGTTCCCACTGAGAGTGGTGACAGTATCCGATACACATCCTACCTAGTCTGTATGGCTCAGTCCCTTCATCACTGATTGCTTCTGAGGGCGGTCGACTCCAGCTGTTTCATTGTCATTCACATGCAGTCAGTGGCTGAAGAAAGGTATACTCTATGTCGACATAGACCTTCCTGCCACAGGGCTTCTCCAACTGGCAGAATTCCACCCAGCCCCCAAGCCCTCCTCATCCCTCATTCCCAGGTGGGCAGAGGTAGATGGCTTGCAGACGGGGAGATGCAAGATGGGGAGACTCCACCAGACCCTAGGAGGAGAATTAATGTTGCCTGTCTAGGGTCGTTTTTATACCTTTCTGGTCATTCAGGATGTTAACTAGGCTCGAGAAGAAGCACCATCTTAATCCAACTACAGTTGCAGGATCTGGGTTACTGTTTTTGTTGTTGTTGTTTTTTGAAAGGGTGGTCTACCCCTCCACACCTGTGGGCGTTTCTCGTTAGGTGGAACGAGAGACTTGAGAAAAGAAATGAGACACAGAGACAAAGTATAGAGAAAGAAAAGGTGGGCCCAGGGGACCCGCGCTCAGCATACAGAGGACCCACACCGGCACCAGTCTCTGAGTTCCCTTAGCATTTATTAATAATTATCTTTACCATCTTAAAGAAAAGGAAGTGGCAGGATAATAGGATCATCCTAGGGAGAAGGTCAGCAGTAAGACATATGAATAAAGATCTCTGTGACATGAATAAGTTTAAGGAAAAGTGCTGTGCCTTGATATGCATATGTAAATATCTCCATAAACCTTTTTAGTGCATAAAGAGCAGCATTGCGCTAGCAAGTCCCACCTTTCTCAGTTTTCTCCTTTCTCAGTAAACAGAACATACAATACCAAGATGTTCCATTGCCCAGGGACGGGCAGGAGACAGATGTTTTCTCTATCTCAAACTGCCAACAATTGCCAAGAGGCCTTCTTTCCTCTTGCACTAGTCCTCCTTAGCACAAACCCTTCACGGGTGTCAGGCTGGGGGACTATCAGGTCTTTCCCTTCCCACGAGGCCATATTTCAGACTATCACATGGGGAGAAACCTTGGACAATACCCAGCTTTCCTGACAGGGTTCCTCGCACGACCTTTGGCAGTGTCGTGTCCCTGGGTACTTGAGATTAAGAAGGGGAATGGTGATGACTTTTTAACCAGCAACTGCCTTCAGGCACTTGTTTAATAAAGCACACCCTGCACAGCCCAAAATCCTTTTTTTTTTTTTTTTTTTTTTTTGAGGCACGGAGTAAATCTTGAGTCACCACAGCATTATGTCTAACACAGGGACAAGGTTGGGGAGTAGGGTCTAGATTGGCAACATCTCAAATACAGAACAAATGGAGCCTCTATTTTTTTTTTTTTTTTTTTTGGGGTGAGTCGCTTGCTACCCAGGCTGGAGTGCAGTGGCGGATCTGTCACTGCAAGCTCAGCGCCTCAGTTCCGCATGTTCTGCCTCAGCCTCCCAGTAGCTGGGACTACAGAAGCGCCCGCCACCGCCTGGCTAGTTTTTGTATTTTTTAGTAGAGCCGGGGTTTCACCGTGTTAGCCAGGATGGTCTCGATCTCCTGACCTAAGTGATCCGCCGTCTTGGCCTCCCAAAGTGCTGGGATTACAGGCTTGAGCCACCGGCCTAAAATGGAGCCTCTTATGTCTACTTCTTTCTATATAGACACAGTAACAGGCTGATCTATCTTTCTTTTCCCCACAGTTTTTTTAGAGACAGTCTTACTCTGTTGCCCAGGCTGGAGTGCAGTGGCGCCATCTCGGCTCACTGCAAGCTCCGCCTCCCGGGTTCACGCCATTCTCCTGCCTCAGCCTCCCAAGTAGCTGAGGCTACAGGCGCCCGCCACCACGCCCAGCTAATTTTTTTATTTTTGTTTAGTAGAGATGGGGTTTCACCGAGTTAGCCAGGATGGTCTCAATCTCCTGACCTCGTGATCCGCCCGCCTCGGCCTCCCAAAGTGCTGGGATTACAGGCATGAGCCACCACACCTGGCCTGGGTTACTGTTAATGTGTAACCTGGTTGGTTGCACAGGTCAGTGTGATGCTGAGCCTTTACCCTTAGGATGAGTCCCTTTTTTGTTTGTTTTTTATAACAAAGCTTTACTTGTTACATCATGAGGTTCTTATGTCCTTTGTGTTTCAGAGATGTAAATGTTTAGAGAATTGATACCTTTCCTGGAAATGAAATACTCTTTTAAGTTGTTAGGTATATAACTCTTGTTATTTATGGTGTATTGACCTGATTTGTCTATTAACATATCTGTATTTCATAAGTAGAGACTATTTACAAGACAAAATGCTGAAAATTACATAGAAAGTTATGTCTATCTCATAAATTTATTAATATTCATGAGTTCATCTCAAAAATTTAGTTCCCTGGAAAGTTCAATATTTCTGGAGAATTTGGATAACCTCCGCCCCCTGGGTTCAAGCGATTCTCCTGCCTCAGCCTCCTGACTAGCTTGGACTACAGGCACACACCACCATGCCCCGCTAATTTTTGTATTTTTAGTGGAGATGGCATTTCACCGTGTTGGCCAGACTGGTCCCGAACTCCTGACCTCAAGTGATCTGCCCGCCTCAACCTCCCAAAGTGCTAGGATTACAGGCATTAGCTACTTCACCTGGCCATGATGCTTACCAGTTTTATTTCACTCCTTCCTGTTTACACATACAGAAACAAGAATATAATCTGTGCTTTATCAGCAGACATGTATGTCAACACTCCTGCTTATTTTGTTTTTTTTAGAGTTTCGCTCTTGTTGCCTAGGCTGGAGTGCAATGGCCTGATCTCGGCTCACGCAACCTCCGCCTCCCAGGTTCAAGTGATTCTCCTGCCTCAGCCTCCCGAGTAGCTGGGATTACAGGCATACACCACCATGCCCTGCTAATTTTGTATTTTTAGTAGAGATGGGGGTTTCTCCACGTTGGTCAGGCTGGTCTCGACTGCCAATCTTAGGTGATCTGCCTGCCTTGGCCTCCCAAAGTGCTGGGATTATAGGCATGAGCCACCGTGCCCAGCAACACTGCTGCTTATTAAAAACATTCACCAGTTTATATTAGAACTTTTTCTATTCTCTATATTCATTTTCCTCTTTTAAGTATCATTATGAACACTTTGCTTTGTTCTAATTCTAAGTAACCATAATGATTTGTTATTGATACTCAAAAGGTACTAATTTTGCCCAGTAAACCCGTTGGGCAGGCTCTTCTTTTTAGGGGGCGGGGAGCCAGAATCTCACTCTGTCACCCAGGCTGGAGTGCAGTGGTGCTATCTCGGCTCACTGCAACCTCAGTCCCCCCAGGTTCAAGCAATTCTCCTACCTCAGCCTCCGGTATAGCTGAGACTACAGGCGTGAGCCACCACACCCTGCTAATTTTTGTATTTTTAGTAGAGACAGAGTTTTGGCATATTGGTCAGGCTGGTCTCGAACTCTTGACCTCAGGTGATTGCAAAAAGCCGGGCGTCGTGGCTCACGTTTGTAATCCCAACACTTTGGGAGGCCAAGGTGGGTGGATCACTTGAGGTCAGGAGTTCGAGACCAGCCTGGCCAACATGGTGAAACCCCGCCTCTACTAAAAATACAAAAATTAGCTGGGCGTGGTGGCGGGAGCCTGTAGTCCCAGCTATTCTGGAGACTGAAGCAGGAGAATCGCTTGAACTGGGGAGGCAGAGGTTGCAGTGAGCCAAGATCAAGTCAGTGCACTCCAGCCTGGGCAACAGAGACTCTATTTCAAAACAAAACAAAAAAAAAAACAAAACCCAAAGTGAAGTAGAGCTTCCTCTTCAAAGAGACGTTCCTCCCCATCTAATTAAAAAGAAATACCAACTTCTCCTAGAAGCAAAATTTATTCAAAGACCCGTGCTAACATTCTTAAATATCTGCTAGCTGTAATAAAGAAATCAATATACTTCGTGTTCTTAGCTCCCACAATTTAGTCTAAATATTTGCCCTGGCATGCTTATACTGGTCCAAGCAAGCATTAGGTTATAGCCTGTTCCTTTTCCTTATTTGGAGGTGTTTTTTTTACCTTTCTCAGTGTTCTGCAAGTTACTTCCTCCTTCCTTTGTTCTCCTCTGCCTTTGCCTCTTGAAAAGTTCTAAGTCGCTAGCCAATCGGGACAAATACAGAATGTGAGGTCCAATTCCAGTGAATGGAAACCAGACACAGCAGTAGGGTGGACGTGCCGGGTTATAAATGACCCTGTCTCTTTTGTTCGGTGTACTCTTGTGGCAAAACTGCTGGTGAGTGTACCCTTTCTGCAGAAAGTAAAAATGGCCTTGCTGAGAAAATTAAATCTATGTTCAAGTGCTATTTCTTTATGGCACTGGGGAACAAGCATTTCTAACATCCACCAGCCTCTGCCTCCCAAAGTGCTGGGATTACAGGTGTGAGCCATGGCACCCAGCCGTGCTGGCTCTTCTGTCTTTAAAACTGCTCTGCGGCTGGGCAAGGTGGCTCATGCCTGTAATCCCAGCACTTTGGGAGGCCAAGGCCAGTGAATCACTTGAGGTCAGGAATTCGAAACCAGCCTGACCAGTATGGCAAAACTGTCTCTACTAAAAATACAAAAATTAGCCAGGCGTGGTGGCCTGTAGCTCCCAGCTACTCAGGAGCCTGAGGCAGGAGAATCGCTTGAACCCAGGAGGTGGAGATTGCAATAAGCCGAGATCGCCCCACTGCCTGCACTCCAGCCTGGGTGACAGAGTGATACTCTGTTCAAAAAAAAAAAAAAAGGCTCTGGGTGTTTCTGAAAGTATTCTCATTGCCAGGCAGGAACAGGGTGTTCCAGATCCATCCTAATTTTTTTCCTGCCTCAAGGCGTGGACTCAACTGCTACTCAAGGAATCCTGTTTCTTTTTAGTGGAGTATTAAATATCTAGGTGCTGGAGATGTACATAAGAATTGTTGATGGGCAGCCGGAGGCAGTGGTTCACACCTGTAATCCCTGCACTTTAAGAAGCCGAGGTGGGTGGGTCATGAGGTCAGGAGTTCGAGACCACCCTGACCAACATGGTAAAACCCCGTCTCTACTAAAAATATGAAAATTAGCCAGGCATGGTGGTGCACACCTGTAATCCCAGCTACTTAGGAGGCTGAGGCAGGAGAATTGCTTGAACCTGGGAGGTGGAGGTTGCAGTGAGCCAAGATTACACCACTGCACTCTAGCCTGGTGATAAGGTGAGACTCCATCTCCAAAAAAAAAAAAAAAAAGAATTACTGATGGGCACAAGTGCTACTGTTGCTGCTACTACTATTAGACCATTTTTTGGTGACAAAGTCGAAGACTTCATTTAAGGTTACTAAATTCAAACTATTCAGACTGAGTATTTTCAGTATGACAAACTACAGTGTGCTTTTCTTACTCCAACATTGATGGTCCACATTTAACTGAAAATCAGACTGGGCCAGGCGTGGTGGCTCACGCCTGTAATCCCAGCATTGGGTGGCTGAGGCAGGCGGATCACTTGAGGTCAGGAATTCAAGACCAGCCTGGCCAATGTGATGAAACCGTGTCTCCACTAAAAATACAAAAATACAATACTCCACTAAAAATACAAATACAAATTAGCCACCAACAGTGGTTGGGCGTCTGTAATCCTGAGGCTGAGGCACGAGAATCGCTTGAAACCAGGAGGTGGATGTTGCAGTGAGCCGAGATCATGCCGTTGCACTCAGACTGGTCTGGGCAACAGAGTGAGACCCTGGGTCAAAAAAAAAAAAAATCAAACTGGAGCTGTTTGTAAGAACCAGGAAGATATATGTGCGCTCAAACTTGCTTTTCACATTTTGGATTCTCCAAGACCTGAGTTTAGCTGGGGTTACCTCAGTTGCAGCAGAAACCTTCCATTTCCTCAACTCTTCCCGAAATAGCAAGACTTTATAGCTGTACTCCTTTTCCCTTGGTTATTCCTGTTTTTCAAGCAGAACCAGGTAATTTCCATGGTTAGGGCTTAAATATTGTATCACTGTTTGCTTCCCCCTTTCCTCCCCTTTTTCTTTCAGGCTTATACATTTGTTCTCCCAATAAACTCCTGCAAATTTTGACTTGAAAAGGCCCTCCATTGTTCAAATAAATCCTGCACAGTAAAGCAATTAAATTGTTTGCTTTCAGGCCATCCCACCGGGCTCTATTTTTCCTTCAGGTCAACATCTGATTGGGGCCTGGAGGTATTTTTTGTGGTTTCCCAAGGTACCATGAATGTCATGAGCATGTTTCCTCAGGGGATCTAGTAGTTCCTTTCTAGTCACTGGCATCTTTAACCATGACCAAAGGATGCTTTAAGTAACCATCTCAATCGTTGATACTCCTGCTCCTCTAGCATATCTTCAGAATTTCTGCAATCACTTTATAGGTAAATTTACATTTTTCACAATTAGATGCAATTTCTAGTGGATATTTGGGAGGTGGCGGATGGATTAAAGTCCCTTTCATCTCTAACTTGTCATGTATGTGGCTTGAGTGCACTTATTGACTAAATCTGTTTTCAGTTTTGAAAAACGATATGGCTGGGTATGGGGGCTCACACCTGTAATCCCAGCACTTTGGGAGGCTGAGGCGGGTAGATCACCTGAGGTCAGAAGTTAACCCCATCTCTACTAAAAATACAAAAAATTAGCTGGGCATGGTGGCAGGCACCTGTACTCCCAGCTACTTGGGAGGCTGAGGCAGGAGAATCGCTTGAACCCGGGAGGCGGAGGTTGCAGTGAGCCGAGATTGCACCATTGCACTCCAGCCTTGGCGAGAGCGAGACTCTCGTCTCAAAAAAAAAAAAAAGGAAAAAGAAAAAAGAAAAATGGCAAAAGGACATAGAACTTAGGAGTTCAGGTTTGTAGTCTAGTTCTGGTTTCACCAATAAGTGTGATCTTGGGTGCTTTCCTTTTCAAATAAGCTAAGAAAGGAAAAGGGAATTTCCCAGTTCCTCTGGCTGCAGCTTTCAGGTTTCTTGCAACAATAAACTAGACCCTGCTTAGCGTGTTCTTAGGTTGAGAACTTAAGTGTTTAAATAAAAAACTGGTTCGGCCGGGCACGGTGGCTCACGCCTGTAATCCCAGCACTTTGGGAGGCCGAGGCGGGCGGATCACAAGGTCAGGAGATCGAGACCACAGTGAAACCCCATCTCTACTAAAAATACAAAAAATTAGCCGGGCGCGGTGGTGGGCGCCTGTAGTCCCAGCTACTCAGGAGGCTGAGGCAGGAGAATGGCGTGAACCCGGGAGGCGGAGCTTGCAGTGAGCCGAGATCGCGCCACTGCACTCCAGCCTGGGCCACAGCGCGAGACTCCGTCTCAAAAAAAAAAAAAAAAAAAAAAACAAAAAAAAAAACTGGTTCAAATTTGGTTCTACCACTTAACAGCTCTGAGACTGTGGAAGTTAGACTTTTTTTTTTCTTCGAGATGACTTAATTTTTTTCTTTGAGATGGAGTCTCACTGTCACAGACTGGAGCGCAGTGGCGCGATCTCTGCTTACTGTAACCTCCGCCCCCTGGGTTCAAGCGATTCTCCTGCCTCAGCCTCCCAAGTAGCTGGAATTAGAAGCACCTGCCGTATTTTTGTTTTTAGTAGAGATGGGGTTTTACCATCTTAGCGGGCAGACCTGGTGATCTACTTGCCTCCCTAAGTACTGGGCCCTCAGCCTCCGTAAGTACTGGGATTACAAGCATGAGCCACGGTGCCCGGCTGGCAGTTAGACTTTCAGAGTCTCAGTTTATATAAATGTAGCTCCCAAACATAACAATGAGGGTTAAAATTACCTATCCTGATGTTTAATGCATAGCAAACACTTGGTTAATTTTTCGCCTCCTGTTAATCTCTAGAGTCTCCTGTCACTCTCCCTGCTCTAATACGAACTAAGTCCAGGTGTTTCTTAGTCTTTACTGGTCTTCTAATAAACTAGTTGGACTCTTAAGATGTAAATTATCTCCCTAGATTTCTTTTACTCAAGTTTGCTTGCTTGCCACTTTTACAGCCCAAACTACATTCTAGACAAGATTTCTTCAGTTAACATGCCTTTTTTCAATCCCCTCTCATCTGCTGACCAATTCTGCCTTTTTAAAACATTTCTGTGGGTACACAGCAGGTGTATTTATTTATGGGGTACAAGAGACGTTCTGATGTAGGCATGCAATGTGAAATAATCATATCATGGAGAAAGGGGTATTAGCCCCTCAAGCATTTGTCCTTTGTTACAATCCAATTACATTATTTTTGAATATACAATTGACTGTAGTCATCCCGTTGTGCTATCAAATAGATCTTTTTTTTGTACCCCAAACACAATCAAATTACCAAAGCCAAAGGTATTCTAGGTATAGGATTTCAAGTGACTCTTTCACGTGATGATGGACTTTATTTTTCCCCTCTACTTCTGTCCAAGGTAAGGACAGCAGAAATATTTGCCTCAATGCCTTGCTTGCAGCAGCAGCCCAAAGGCCATGCTGAGGTGGAGTTCCTTCCAACCTCCCAGATTTTACAGCTCTCTTGCACAGGGGAAAATAGAAACTGTCTTTCCCCATTATCAATGGAATAATGTAGTTCAGTTTACAACAAAGAGAAACATGAAAATATCATAGGTAGGATGTTTTATACACATGCCAGTCTGCCCCTTCAACTGGCTTTCATTTTTCAGTATCTTCTAATCATGGAAAGGCTAACACAATTATTAACTTTAAACAAATTTTTATTACACAAAGGTTGTCACATAATTGGATATTTCTCTACTTTGTACACAATTATTCTCACTCTCCACAGAAAGGCTGCTTAACTTCTCATCTGGTGGTGGCAAGCACTAAAATCCTGATTTTAACAGAATAGTAGTAAAAATGCCTCAGTGATTTAAGTTGAAAGCAGTACATTGGTACATGGCTCTTGTACCCATTATCAGGAATGTACAAATGTTTTTTATTCAAAAATACAAAATAAATTATCTGTAGGCATGGACAATGACAGCAGTAAACCATTATATATTTTGTCAACTGAAACCAGTAACTGATGGTTATAGTGATTTTCAGCCAGCCTTTTTCTTCATTTTCTCCAACTGACTTCTCTGAAGTTATTGGTGAGGAACACTGCCTTGGGCTTCCTGTCACAGTTCATTAATAAAGGTAAAGCACTACTAGTCTAGGAGTTAGAACATGCCACCTCCCATACCACCTCCCATTCCACCCATTGCACCCATTCCAGGGTCCTTCTCTTCTTTAGGAATTTCTGTGACGACAACTTCTGCTGTAGTTAACAGAGAGGCCACACCAGCAGCATCCAATAAAGCAGTTCTCACAACCTAGAAAAAAGTTTAATTAAACATTAGTTTTCCCTTAGTAAAATATGAGCAAGACTTACTGAAAATTTCTGTCTGGGCATGGTGGCTCACCCCTGTAATCCCAGCACTTTGGGAGGCCGAGGCAGGTAGATGAGGTTAGGAGTTCAAGACCAGCCTGGCCAACATGGTAAGACCCCATCTCTACTAAAAATACAAAAATTAGCCAGGCATGGTGGCGCATGCCTATAATTCCAGCTACTCAGGAGGCTGAGGCAGGAGAATCGCTTGAACCCAGGAGGTGGAGGTTGCTGTGAGCCGAGTTCGTGCCATTGTACTCCAGCCTGGGCAACAAGAACAAAACTCTGTCTCAAAAATGAAACAAAACCCTGTTCTGGGTATCTTGGAAAGTATTCTTACTGGCCAGGCAGGAACAGGGTGTTCCAGATCCATCCTGATTTTTTCCTGCCTCCAGGCATGGACTCAACTGCTACTCAAGGAATCCCCCTTCCTTTTAGTGGAGTATTAAATATCTAGGTTCTGGAGATGTACATGAGAATTGTTGATGGGCACAAGTGCTACTGCTATTGCTACTGCTATTAGACTATTTTTCTGGTGACCAAAGATTTGGGATGTGGGGATATTAACAAAATGAACAACAAAAGAATTTTTAGAAAGTGTTCAACTATTTACCTTTGTTGGGTCAATAATTCCTTTTTCCACCATATTCACAAAATCTCCAGCCATAGCATCATAACCAACTTCTGAGGAACTCTGCATAATTTTCTCAACTATCAAAGATCCTTCAACACCTGCATTCTTAGCAATGGTCATTGCTGGAATTTTGAGTGTTCTTTTAATAATTTCTATACCTACAAAGAAATTTCAGCAAAATTTTAATACTTTCATTTGTAAATATTATAACACATTTATAATTTGTGAGGATATTGATGTAGGGAAATCCCAATCCTACTACAGGTCAAATAATTTCCTCTGAAAAAGATGTGATGCATGTTTAGCTCTGACATTAGCACTATTCTACTTCTGTTATTCAGGAAATGGATGTGCTATTATTCCATTTAGGGGACTGCAACATTATTATTCTAACAGAAACACTAAAATCAGGCCACAAACTCATTTAAAAGATAACTTTTTACCAATTTTTTGATCTTCATTAGCTGGAGTCAATGAGTCCAAGGCTGGAATGCATCGAAGCAGGGCACAACCCCCTCCCAAAACAATGCCTTCTTCAACAGCAGCTCTTGTAGCATTAAGTGCATCTGTAACTCTGTCTTTCTTTTCATTCACTTCAACATCACTTGTCCCACCAACCTAAAGATGAAAGAATTCCAGTTAGTATGGCCTCTTCATTCAAGATGCTAATTGCCAAGTCATTTAAAAGCAGTTTACTTAAAAAGCAATCCTGGGGTGGGCATGGTAGCTCACACCTGTAATCCTAGCACTTTGGGAGGCTGAGGTGAGTGGATCACTTGAGGTCAGGAGTTTGAGACCAGCCTGGCCAACATGGTGAAACCCTGTCTCCACTAAAAATACAAAATTAGCCAGGCATGGTGGCGAGCACCTGTAATCCCAGCTACTCGGGAGGCTGAGGCAGGAGGTTTGCTTGAACCCAGGAGGCGGAAGTTGCAGCGAGCCAAGATTGCACCACTGCATCCCAGCCTAGGTGACGGAGGGCTTAAAACAAAACAAGGCCGGGCGCGGTGGCTCAAGCCTGTAATCCCAGCACTTTGGGAGGCCGAGACGGGCAGATCATGAGGTCAGGAGATCGAGACCATCCTGGCTAACACGGTGAAACCCCATCTCTACTAAAAAAAATTACAAAAAAACTAGCCGGGCGTGGTGGCGGGCGCCTGTAGTCCCAGCTACTCAGGAGGCTGAGGCAGGAGAATGGCGTAACCCCGGGAGGCGGAGCTTGCAGTGAGCTGAGATCCAGCCACTGCACTCCAGCCTGAGCGACAGAGCGAGACTCTGTCTCAAAAAAAAAAAAAAAAAACCCCACAAAACAAAACAAAATTCCACTATTAATTCCTCAAATATTTGTTTAGTTCCATGGTACTACTGGGGAATACTACAGAAGGACAATCATTCTTGGACTCAGAACCCAAAAAACTTATTCATAATAATGAACCTTACCTTCAGCACAGCTACTCCATCTGAAAGTTTTGCCAGCCGTTCATTCAGTTTTTCCTTTTCATATTCACTAGTTGTGACATCTAACTGCTCAATGATTTCTTGAATACGTTCTTCAATTTTAACCTTGTCACCTTTTCCTTTTAAGAGCATGGCATCGTCTTTGGTCACAATGACCTCTCCAACTTTTCCTAAGTCATGAGGCTGAACGTCTTCAACATTTATGGTCAAACCCTCTTCTCCAAACACCTACAAAATGAGTTAAACGTAAACCAGCTGTAGGTTACAGTTTCTACCATTATACCAAGTTTATTAATATACCATGCAAGAGAATCATCTTGAAATACTTTCTTTGAAATGAGAGACTGTAAGATCACTGTTAGTCCAGAACAAGACTTGAGTATAGTCTTCCATTGCATTTCCAACTTCTCAATTCTCCCAACTCTGGTAATTATTATTAGCCTTACTTGAGAAAAAAACATCCAAGGTCACACTTACTGGTAGAGCCAGGACAAGACCATAGGCCTTGACTCTCAAGTCCTACATCATTTGTAGCACACACTTTTATCTTTCAAAACTGAAAACAGATCCCAGGACTTTGGGAGGCAGAGGCAGGCGTATTGCTTGAGTCCAGGAGTTTGAGAAGCCTAGGCAACATAGTGAGACCCACCATTACTAAAAGTAAAAAAATTAGCTGGGCATGGTACTGCACCTGTAGTCCCAGCTACTTGGGAGGCTGAGACAGGAGGATTGCTTGAACCCGGGAGGCGCAGGTTGCAGTGAGCCAAGATTGTGCCACTGCATTCCAGCCTGGGTGACAGATCAAGACACCCTGTCTCAAAAAAAAAAAAAAAAAAAAAAAAAAGGAAACTCCACAGATTTAGTCAATAAGAATAGTCAAGACAGATCAAGACACCCTGTCTCCAAAAAAAAAAAAAAAAAAGGAAACCCCTTATTCAGTCAATAAGATTTAGTGAATATAGAATAGTCAATAAGCCCATTCTTAGGCCAGACTCGTGGCCTCTTGGCTAATTAAAGGGAATTTAATCCAACCCCTACCTTCCAAAGAGCCAAAAGAAACAGATAGCTGTAGTATCTAATTGTGAAAAATGTTAAACTATCTATAAATTTCAGACAAGTATAAACATTCAGCAAACCATTATCGCATTTATTTTACTTACTGCACCACCAGTAGCAATAGCCATATCTTTAAGCTGGTTCTTTCTATTGTCACCAAACCCTGGAGCCTTGACTGCCACAACCTGAAGACCAACCTTTAGCCTGTTAAGAATAGTTGACAGTAAGATTTAAATGAAATAAAAATGCCTCTGTTTAAATTCCCCTCAAGCTCTGTTACTACTTAGATTACTTAGGACTCCCTAAGTAATCTGGTTTGGTTTTTGCTTTTTTTTTTTGGCTTCCTAGCAATTTTTGATCAAATTAAGACAGGAAAGATGTGAGACAGTTAAGGCTATTTTCTATTAATCTATACTTGTTCATATCTGTTTATCTTCTTAATAAACTGTTGGCCTTGCTGGGCGTGGTGGCTCACGAGGTCAGGAATTCGAGACCAGCCTGGCCAAGATGGTGAAACCCTGTCTCTACTAAAAATACAAACATCAGCCAAATGTGGTAGCAGGCACCTGTAATCCCCACTACTCGGGAGGCTGAGCCGCAAAAATCACATTACAGTAAGTTACAGGATACGGTGATAACTATTATGAATGGTAGAAAAATAATTACTAAATATTACATTTGAGGGTCATTTAATAAACATCTACTCCATAGATTGTATTAATGCTGAGTTTTGAATGAGCAATGTTCTGAATTCACTTCTTTTATGAATGTTATACAAAAAGCTGACAGTATTGTTAAGCTCACCTGAAATTTCTGCCAGGTACATGAATACTTAGAATGTGCAATCAAATGTCCATTTGAGAACAGATTGTGAAACAGAAGGAATGTTCAAACTTCAAGACAGCTGGTCTATTTTATTAAGGACCCAAATAAAAATTAGAGGAATAAGCTATATGCTATGTAAACTGGATATCCCAGTTTTCAACTAGCAGTTAAATGGCCTAATGAAAACTCCGTAGACTTGTTTTTTTCTGGCCTCAAGTCTTCAAGTCTTTTTTTTTTTTTTTTTGAGACAGAGTCTTGCTCTGTCGCCCAGGCTGGAGTGCAGTGGTGAGATCTCGGCTCACTGCAAGTTCTGCCTCCCAGGTTTACGCCATTCTCCTGCCTCAGCCTCCCGAGTAGCTGGGACTACAGGTGCCTGCCACCACGCTCAGCTAATTTTTTTTTGTATTTTTACTAGAGATGGGATTTCACCATTTAGCCAGGATGGTCTCCATCTCCTGACCTCATGATCCACCTGCCTCAGCCTCCCAAAGTGCTGCGATTACAGGCATGAATCACCGCTCCTGGCCAAGTCTTTTCTTAATCCCTCCAAAAAAGCAAATCCAAGCTAAGAAAAACGTTCCAGGGTAAGGCAGCTCATTAGAGCTTTTGGGTCACATCAACACATGTAATGTCTAAAACATACCTCCTAATTTGTGCATTTCTACTATAATGAAATGGAAAGAAAAGTCTTGCTTCTGACATACTTCAATTCTCAGATAAGGAAGAACAAACATTTTAATAATGCCCTTAGAATTAAAAGATCAGCCAAGTGTGCTTGTGCAAGTGTGTAGTCCCAGCTACTTGGGAGGCTGAGGCAGGAGGACTGCTTGACACCAAGAGTTCAAGGCTTCTGTGAGCTATGATCATGCCACAGCAGCCCAGCCTGGGTGACAGAGTCTGTCTCTCAAAATAAATAAAAAATATTCGATGGTGAAATACACTTACATCTCAGTTATTTATTTAAAGACAGAGTCTCACTTTGTTGCCCAGGCTGGAGTGCAGTGGCACAATCTCGCAACACTGCAACTTCTGCCTCCTGGATTCAAGCGATTCTCCTGCCTCAGCCTCTGAGTAGCCGGGATTACAGGCGTGCACCGCCACGCTCTGCTAATTTTTATATTTTTAGTAGATATGGGGTCTCACTACGTTGGCCAGGCTGGTCTCGAACTCCTGATCTCAGGTGATCCACCTGCCTGTGCCTCCCCAAGTGCTGGGATTATAGATGTGAGCCACTGTGCCTGGCCCATTTGAGTTATTTGGAATGTTAGTTGTTTACTTCCCTGTTCTATGCAAAATAATATTCTGAAAATATACATATTTTTAACCAGAAAAACCTTTTTAAAAAAAACAAAAGATTCACACTTGAACCCAGGAGGCTTGAGCCAAGATTGAGCCACTGCACTCCAGCCTGGGAGGCAGACTGAGACTCTTGTCTCCAAAAAAAAAAAAAAAAAATTACAAGCCAGGAGCGGTGGCTCACACCTGTAATTCCCAGCACTTTGGAAGGCTAAGGCGGGCAGATCACGGGTCAGGAGTTTGAGACCAGCCTGGTCAATATGGTGAAACCCTGTCTCTACTAAAAATACAAAAATTAGTCAGGTGTGGTGGCACATGCCTGTAGTCCCAGCTGCTCGGGAGGCTGAGGCAGAAGAATTGCTTGAACCCAGGAGATGGAGATTGTAGTGAGCCACGATTATGCCACTACACTCTAGCCTGGGCCTTGGAGTGAGACTCCATCTCAAAAAAAAAAAATTACAAGATCCAGTCATGTACCTTCAAAACAACTGTAAACACTTGCAAAATATAGAAAGGTACCAATGTGCTAAATCAGTCTGTTCTATGTGACAGCTGGGCAAAATAGTAAAGAACCATAAGGATACATAGAGCACACCTGATTTACACAATGACAATTCTAGATACAAACACAACTGGATCAAATGTGGAGGTACACATGATGGAGACTGCGAATAGAAATAGAAATAATTCTGTCTTTGACCCAGAAATATAAATCATCAAATACCACTGCCTATTACCTATTCAAGACGAGTGTACTTAGAGCTTCTCCATCAACGTCTTCAGCAATTATGACCAAAGGCTTACGGTGAGCATTGGCAATTTCAAGAGCAGGTACAATGGACTGGACACTAGAAATTTTCTTTTCACTCAGCAGAATATAGGCATCCTGGAATTCACATTTCTGACCTGTAAAAATAATGAAGATTTCAAAAATATACAAAAAATAACTGCAATGTATTTAAGTGAAAAGCTAAACCAAGGTTCCAATACATTTTAAAATTGATCAGTGAGTTTGTTTTCCTCCTTCATGTCTAATATGCATTAACTTTTGGAATATACACATTTATTTTTTAGAGTATGACACCAACTAATACCTATAGTTTGACACACATTAGGAAAGTATATTTTAAACATTTCAGGAGGCCAAAGCAGGCAGATGACTTGAGGCCAAGCGTTCAAAACCAGCCTAGTCAACATGGCTAAACCCTGTCTCTATTAAAAATACAAAAATTAGCCAGGCATGGTACTTCATACCTGTAATCCCAGCACTTTGGGAGGTCAAGGCAGGTGGATCACCTGAGGTCAGGAGTTAAGAGACCAGCCTGGCCAACTTGGTGAAACCCCATCTCTACTAAAAATACAAAAATCAGGTTGGCATGGTGGCGTGTGCCTGTAATCCCAGCTGCTCGGGAGACTGAGGCAAGAGAATCACTCGAACCCAGGAGGCGGAGGTTGCAGTGAGCAATGCGCCACTGCATCTTGCCACTGCACTCCAGCCTGGGCCACAGAAAATGAGACTCTGCCTAAAATAATAAAAAATAATAATAATTATTCAGTTATTGATTTGTTCTTACCTTTTGATGTATTAATAAAGTATGGAGAAATATAGCCTCGATCAAACTTCATGCCTTCGATAATTTCTAATTCATCATTCAGTGTTTTTCCATCCTATGAAATGTCAAAGAATTAGGTATATTGATTTCATTGAAAACAAAACATGGAATTACAGGCCAGATTAATAAAAACAGACTCCTCTGGCCATAAGAGATGTAGGGTGGAGTATGAAAAAGCCCAGGACATCCAATTGCACTTCTGCAAAAAATTCCAAAAAGTGCTTATTTGAATAATCATTTAAGTTAAGATGGATTCATTTCATGGAGTAAAGGCGAATTCACATAAAACACAGTAAGTACTTTATTCTATACATGTGCTGAGACTACATATGAAGGAATAAAAAAGCACTGTTTTTAAAACACAGAATTTTTCTATTTGGAAAATTCAGTTTTGATCATCAGATAACTCAAACTTTTGATCATCAGATAACTCAAACTATCTTTAAAAATACAAACACACTTGCCTTTACTGTGATGACACCCTTTCTTCCAACCTTTTTCATTGCATCAGAGATGATATTGCCAATTTCTTTGTCTCCATTTGCAGAAATTGTAGCAACCTGAAATAATCAAGTTACTCTTCAATAAAAGGTAAGGGTGGTGTCCTTAGTCAGTTCCCTTACCTTTTCCTAGTAACTTCCAAATTGATACTTCCCTTCAGGGGAGAGAAGGGGAATTTACGTTATGGTAGTTTTCATGAAACACTGGTTCTTTGCTCTTTTCTGATTCATTATTTGACTACATTGTTTTGAAGAATATGATATATAAAACTATTCTTGGCCGGGCGCGGTGGCTCAAGCCTGTAATCCCAGCACTTTGGGAGGCCGAGACGGGCGGATCACGAGGTCAGGAGATCAAGACCATCCTGGCTAACACGGTGAAACCCTGTCTCTATTTAAAAAAACACAAAAAACTAGCCGGGCGTGGTGAGACTTCGTCTCAAAAAAAAAAAAAAGAAACTATTCTTGTAACAAGAAGTTTAAAAATGCTGACTTCATTACAAACTGACAAAATTTATGCACCTTTGACAATGGCTAAGAACATTTTCACAACATACAAATGCATTTTACAGCCATGTAGAACTAAAATGACAACCACACGGCCGGGCGCGGTGGCTCAAGCCTGTAATCCCAGCACTTTGGGAGGCCAAGACGGGCGGATCACGAGGTCAGGAGATCGAGACCATCCTGGCTAACACGGTGAAACCCCATCTCTACTAAAAATACAAAGAATTAGCCGGGCGTGGTGGCGGGCGCCTGTAGTCCCAGCTACTCGGGAGGCTGAGGCAGGAGAATGGCCTAAACCCAGGAGGCGGAGCTTGCAGTGAGCTGAGATCTGGCCACTGTACTCCAGCCTGGGTGACAGAGTGAGACTCCGTCTCAAAAAATAAATAAATAAATAAATAAATAAAATGACAACCACATGCAGAACTAAATGACAACCATTATGGTCACTATTCTTTTCAAAGGTTTTAGCAGTAAGAAACAATGATTCTAATATTGATGATTGCGTAGTATTGTTATTCTAACATTGGTGTGATCAAGGAAAAAAAAAATTACACATGCCATTAAATTTTTTTAAAAACACATATAACATGTTAAGTCCTTACCTGTGCAATTTCTTCAGGGGTGGTCACAGGTTTAGACTGCTTTCTAAGTTCAGCAATTACAGCATCAACAGCTAACATCACACCTAGTTCAACAATATGTCATTACAATGTTTATTTCTCTCATGGCTTCTAAGTCAAGTAGAAATCTTGAGATTCGTTACAAATATTTTAATGCCTTAAATTTATTTTTATTATTTTTTTTGAGACAGGGCCTTGTTCTGTCGCCCAGGCTGGAGTGCAGTAGCACAGATCACGGCTCACTGAAGCCCTGACACCCTGGGCTCAAGGGAGCCGCTGAGACCACAGGCTCAAGCCACCGTGCTCAGCTCGTTTTATTTTTGTAGACAAAGTCTCGCTATGTTGCCAAAGCTGGTCTTGAACTCCTGGGCTCAAGTGATCCTCCCACCTCAGCTTCCCATGTAGCTGGGATTACAGGCATGTACCTATGCTTGGTCTTTAGTGCCTTAATATTAAATTTACACACAGCTTCTGAGACAGTGCTTCTTAATAACACAGAGTTGCATGGCATGTACTTAAACAGTAACTTTAGGTTCACACAGTAAATAAAATCTCACAATGCCAAAATTTTGAAAATAGGACTAAAACAAGGTAGATGTGTATAGTTTCAAGAGTCTCACCACTGAACTCATCCTATGCAAATTATTCCTAACTCAATCATGCTGCCTGTTTTCAGTAGGGTCCCCAACACTTCTCATGTCCATTAGATGATGCAAAAAAGAACCAAAATGGTTAACACTCCCTTATTTTCAACAAGAAGTATAGTTCTTAAGTGATAGGAATCTGTTGTGACTATGCCTCTGCAGGTGTCAATTATCTGAAAACCCCTCAATTTAGTATGTATTATGAACTAACAAAATATTTTTGTTTTACATCACTCTTAACAGTCCTATTTTGCTCAACTGGGAGTAGTGCTAGCTCTCTTGTTGTTTGAGAAATGTTACTTCAAAAAAAATCCAATGCAAGGTGTTGGGAAGTCCTCTTCATAACCTTGATACTTGTTAGTGATTTACAGTAAAATTGCTTTTAGTGAAGTGTAGTCACTTGGTCCATAAACATTGAAATATATGAGGTAATGATACATTAGTATGCCAATTCTGACAAAAAATTATCAATAGCTCCCCCACCTTCACTCACAAGAGGGTTCCTGGTTTCAACCCTAACATACCCTGGATATACACAGCAATTCTGCTGATAGGAAAACCAAGTCTTAGCACACAGCTAATAAATGACAAAGATGGGACTAGAATTTAAGTCTACACTGCCATGAAGTTCATGCTGAGGAGCAAATCTGTTAATTAAGTTGCACTCCAGTTACAAGCACTAACAAAACACAAACCAATAACACGGTGTGTGCTATTAAGAAAAAATAAACTAATGGGCCGGGCGCGGTGGCTCATGCCTGTAATCCCAGCACTTTGGGAGGCCGAGGCAGGCAGATCACGAGGTCAGGAGATCGAGACCATCCTGGCTAACACGGTGAAACCCCATCTCTACTAAAAATTAAAGAAAATTAGCCGGGCATGGTGGTGGGCACCTGTAGTCCCAGCTACTCGGGAGGCTGAGGCAGGAGGTTCACTCGGGAGGCGTGAACCTGGGAGGCGGAGCTTGCAGTAAGCGTAGATCACGCCACAGTACTCCAGCCTGGGGGACAGAGCGAGACTGTCTCAAAAAAATAAAAAAAAATAAACTGAGGAAAACATTACTTTCTGACATTCTGAATGATCCAGTGTATTCAGTCTTACTTTCTACAAAACTAAACTAAAAATTAGCCAGGAATGGTGGTGAGTGCCTGTAGTAGTCCCAGCTACTTGGAGGCTGAAGCAGGAGGATTGCTTGAGTCCAGGAGTTCCAGTGCAGTCCAGCCTAGGCTACAGAGCAAGACCCTGTCTCTAAAAACAAAAGAAACCAACTAAGTAAAACATCAAAATTACCTAACAGTACCTACCCACCATACAGCCAGGCATTCAATCACTACTTGCTAAAGGAAAACCCAGTTTAAGATTTCTCCAGGCCAAGAGGAATGAGAGAAGGATCAATTTCCTAAAGTAACAGACACTCTCCTTAGCTCCAAGGAATCAATGCCTTAAAGCACACTGAAGTTTAGAACACTGTAGTGACAATAGACATTCCTACCTCTCCTGATTTCCACGGGATTAGCACCTTTGCTAATCTTCTCGAAGCCTTCCTTGGCTATAGAGCGTGCCAGTACAGTAGCAGTGGTAGTGCCATCCCCAGCCTCTTCATTTGTGTTATTGGCAACATCTTGAACAAGTTTAGCTCCAATGTTTTTATATTTATCCTTTAAGTCGATTGACTTTGCAACAGTCACACCATCTTTTGTTACTTTGGGACTTCCCCAGCTCTGCTCAATAATCACTGTTCTTCCCTAAAAGAAAAAAAATGTAACAGGATCACACATACCCTAAGGATTACTTATATTTTAAAAAATGAGCAGTCTTCATAATAAAGCAACTACTTCAAAGTCTCCACATAAGTTGTGTCATTTTTATCAGTCTTGCAGCATGAATCTCAAGGGCAAGTTTATCGACATTCTTTGTCTACAGACAAAATGACCTGTTTCTCTGCCAAGAGCATAATTTTGAACTAAGTAATTTAGAAGATTAAAATACTAGGGACTAAAATTTGTCATCTTATAAAATGAACAAGAACACAAGACAAAGAATAACAACAATCTTCCTATCACTTATACCTAAGTTTTAGTTAGTGCCTGTTATCTTTTAAAGCAATGTGACTTGTTTTAAAATTCGTTTAAAATATTAACCATCAAGGCAAGTAGTGTGCTCTTCCAAGTTCACTCAACATACAACTTCAACCATGGCACAGTTATTGGCCATCCTTTGGATTTGAACTAAAGCTGCTACTTTCTATTTGTGAGGTGTGCAAATGTTGTGTTTTATGCAGTTGTTTGGATCACTTGGTATCTGAACTGTCTTCAAACTGAAATGAAGCACCACTTGATCGCACACCACCTTCAAAGCCCCCCTCAAAATATTACCCCTATTAAATGAGACTTATTTTAAATATGCTTTGGAACAAGACAACAGCAGAAAACCGATAGGTAAAACTAGCATCTTGAGGTGGAGGAGAGAATGGGAAGCTACTGTATAATGAGTACAAAATTACAATTTTCCCATATAAAACGTTTTGGAGATGGATGGTGGTGATGACTGCACAACATAAATGTAATTAATGTCCCCATGTCCCCAAAGTGCACACTTAATGGTAATTTTATGTTGTGTACATTTTACAATAAACCAAAAAAAAAATTTAGCACCTACAAGCACATACCTGAGGGATTATGGAAGATAAGTTAAACTCTTCTCTCTACACTTGGCATGAACTACTCAGAAAGGATCCAAATTTTAACTTAGGCAAGCAAAATTCTACCTCGAGTTTAAGAATCCATCTTGAGCTATGTTATTACCCGATTACATCACACATTGAACAAACTAGTTTCGAAAATCTGGCTGAAGCAGTTTAAGCTTTAAGATCATGTCTAAGAAAAAAAAAAGTTAACCAATACTTCAGAATTCTTACATGTAAACTGAGTTCTCAAAAATGGATACGAAAGTACTGTTCAATAGTTCAGTGCGACTATTTGTGAGCAAAATGCTATTAATACTACCATAACTCCATAATTATAATAAAATAAAAATACTGATACCTTTGGCCCCATTGTAACGGCCACAGCATCGGCTAAAAGGTCTACACCTTGAAGCATTAAGGCTCGGGCATCTGCACCAAATTTTACATCTTTGGCATAAGCCCGAGTGAGATGAGGAGCCAGTACTCTGGACACCGGTCTCATCTGGCGAAAGACTGTGGGTAACCGAAGCATTTCTGGGGATGGAAGCAAATAGATAATCAGTACTACCACCTATGCTGCGCTGCAGCACAAACATGCGCACCTGTGCAACAGAGCAAGCAACGTGAGATGGTGAGCCTGGCTGACCTCTGCCAGCCACTACACTTGAATGACGGAAGGCGCCGCAGCTTCGGAACATCAGCCACTAGCGCAAGCTAAAGAGCCGCCCCGGCGCCTGACCTATAGCACTAGCACAAAGCACATGCAGCTCCTTCCCCACGGCCACCTATCCCCGCCGCCAAAAACGAGTTAATCTTTCACCGCGAAAACGGCCTTGTGGGCAGACCCACTCCAACTGTGGCCCCTGAGAAACCAAGTCAGCCGGAGAGAGGCAAGTTACAAATCCCAGTGACCAGGGAAGCTGAAAGTATTCCTGACGGTGCAAAAAGCAGCTCAGCAAAGTATCTCCATGGATCCACCCAAGGCTACTGTATCAGAGCAGCCAGCAAGGCCGCGATGCTGGGGGCCGCGGCCCGGCCCACTCGGCGCGGGCCCACGTGTCCTTCTTTCCGAAGGCCCCCAGCAAGGTCAAGAGTGAAGGCGCGGTATCCCAGCTGCCTGCGGGGGAAAAAAGCGGTTCCCTCGCGTACACCACCCTCCCCGGTTCCCTGAAGTCGACCAGGCGCGGGTTGCACCAGCGGGCCTAAGTGGCTACAATCCCCAAATTCAATCCCCGTGAGTTGTCCCTCCTGCGCCCAGCCGAGGTCCAGGATCCGCGTCGCACGTGATGGAACCCGCATGGACCCGGGAGGCCTGGACCCGTGGGCCTGGGCCTGCGGTGCAGTGCAGAACTCCAGGTTGTCGTCGCCCGCATCCTCCAGCAGGACCGCAGAGGAGGAAGGCCCACTTGGGGGTCGCAGGCGCCGGGGAAGGCGGCGTGGGAAGGCCGCATACCTGCGGGGCGGCGGCGGGGCGTGCGCGCAGCGAGACGAGTCGTCGGCGGCGAGTGAGGGACAGAGTGCAGGGCGCACACGGCAATGAGCCCGTGTCCCCTCCCTCCGCCTCTCCCCCCGCCCCAGGGCACCACGTGTGCAGGCAGCTCCCACCCCCTTCCCGTCAGCCGGGCCCCTGCAATCTGCACACCCTGCGCGCGAGCCCCGCCCCTCCTTACCCGCGCAGGGTGTGCTAGCGCGCTCAGCCCTCTCCCGCCGGCTTAGGCTAGTTCCCGGGCCGCGCTCAGTTCCAGAACTTTCCGGAAAGTGCCGCGCTCCCTACGGGTCAAGGGTAAAATCGCGTCATTTCCGGGAGGGGACGAAGGGGTAGTTCTTTCACCTCGGCTGGGCGCCTAGAAAAGCCTAGAAACAGCTCCTCTTTTCTTCCGCCTCCGAGTCTTTGCGTCAGCGGCCTGCGCAGGGCCCTGGGGGCGAATCGCGGCGCGCGTCGGGGCGACCGCCCTGTCTCGCGGGGAGGGGCGAGGGGGCTAGCGGCGGGGGTTGGGGCGAGCGCGCCTGCGCGCTGGGCGGGTTTTTCACGTGTCGCCAGAGCTGCACCGCGAGTCTCTCCTTGCGGCGCTACACTATAGCAGAGTACGAGTCTGAGGCGGAGGGAGTCATGGTGAGTCCCGCGTGGCACCGAAGCCTGCAGGCCCGGGCCTGTCTGAGGCGTACGGGGATCACTGACGCCCCTCTTTTGTTGGGCTAGGCGGGAGGAATTGGTGGCCACTCAGTGACCAGCGCCCGCCGGCACCTTGGAGCGGCAAGGCCTGCCCGACCCTTTTCTTCTCCGGGGGCTCTTTGCACGCGCGTGTGCTGCGGGTGTGTAAGGCAGGGGGCGGGAACCCAGATGCAAGCGCAGCGTCCCACCTGCTCTGCAGGGCCTTTGTGGATGTGTAATATCTTGGGTAAAAAGCATGGTGCCAGGCAGGGAGATTGACCCAGCGTTTCTTGAAAATTTCTGGAAAACCCTGAAGAAGGAAAACATTTGACCTTGGAATAAACTAAGGTTGACCTTAAAGCTGGTCTGGTTGCTCACCAGAGGAGCGACAACGACCCTTAACAGATGTAAGGAATCGGGAATTAAACTTGGAATATTGGTTAGTACATTCAAATGCGTTTCCTTAACGAATAAGCTGAGGTTTGGTGTTAACTTTCGAAGCCAAAACGTGTTGAGATGTATACAACACGGTGGCGTTGCCTGTTGATAATATGATTACATTTAGTTTTTGTTTCAAAACATTTCTCTTCCTACAGGCAGGACAAGCGTTTAGAAAGTTTCTTCCACTCTTTGACCGAGTGTTGGTTGAAAGGAGTGCTGCTGAAACTGTAACCAAAGGAGGCATTATGCTTCCAGAAAAATCTCAAGGAAAAGTATTGCAAGCAACAGTAGTCGCTGTTGGATCGGGTTCTAAAGGAAAGGTAAATGGGGGCTGCGGTGGAACTATTTTTTCTATAGTGTGCAGTGGAGGGAAAAGGAGTAATTCTGGAGTATTAAAAGTCTCCTATTAGGTAGAATTTATGTCATGTCCAAGATCATTAACTGCTTTGGTTCTAATCTGTTTCTTAAAGGAAAATGACTAATATAAAGTTGCTTATTTTATATGACCAATGCTATGATGTTTATTTTATGTGATAGTTTCGGGTATTAAAAATTGTCTTCAATACGCCGGGCGCTGTGGCTCACGCCTGTAATCCCAACACTTTGGGAGGCCGAAGTGGGCGGATCACAAGGTCAGGAGTTCAAGACCAGCCTGACCAACATGGTGAAACCCTGTCTCTACTAAAGATAGAAAAATTAGCCGGGTGTGTTGGCATCCGCCTGTAATCCCAGCTACTGGGGAGGCTGAGGCAGGAGAATCATTTGAACCCTGGAGGCGGAGGTTGCAGGGAGCCGAGATCCCGCCACTGCATTCCAGCCTGTGCGACAGGGCAAGACTCTGTCTCAAAAAGAAAAAAGCCTTCAATAGCAATTTGGTAGCCTAGTATGATCAGTGTTTGCCTTACATTCTAAATTTTTAATAAGACAAAAGAGGCTATGCATGGTGACTCACACCTATAATCCTTGCATTTTGGGAGGCCAAAGCAAGAGGATCATTTGAGCTCAGGAGTTCGAAACCAGTCTGGGCAACATAGTGAGACCTAGTATCTATAAATAAATAAATAAAGACAAAAGATGTGCTTCAAGGTAAAATGAGGGGGCATTTAAGAATTGAGAGGAATCTTGGACTATTCGTTTAACCCCTAACACATTGACATTGCCCTAATCTTAACCAGTTGGGGCCTTAGTTGGTGTACCTATCCGAGGAACAGGTTGGTCAGTCTTGTCCAACCTGCAGCCCAGGACGGCTTTGAATGCCACCTAACACAAATCCCTAAACTTTCTTAAAACATTTCTTTTGCAAGTTTTTTAAAGCTCATTAGCTACTGTTAATGTTAGTGTACTTTATGTGTGGCCCAACACAATTCTTCCACTGTGGCCCAGGGAAGCCAAAAGATTGGACACCTCTGTTTTAGATGTTCCTCAGTTAACTATTTAGGCCTTAGGCTTCTAAAGATGTCAGTCAAAATACACAGTAAATGCCTAAATGCCGTTGGGGCCAAATAATGTTAGCTGCATTGTTCCAGTTGCTTCTGAGGAGGAAAGCTGTATTGAGGAGCTGTCATGGAGGTAGGAAGGAATAGGAAGACTTTGGGGAGTGGACACTTAGCTGCAGTCCCTTTCCCCAAATCTGTACTTTGGAGGGAACAAAACAATATTACATTTTTGTATGTTGAAGGAAAAGATGACCATTTGTATATGGCATTTTCTGGGTGCTGGCTACTGTTGCAGGTTTATTTCATATAGTTGATAAGTTACGTTAATATTTAACAGTTACAAAGTTAGCTTTAGTTAACTAAAGTTAGCTTTTCCAGAATATTTTCTTGAACTTTTATATTGGAGTCAGGTTTTAGTTTAAGCCACTATGTATTATTTCAAAAGTGTAACTACAGTGGTATTTTTGAGTGAAGATCTGCAATTCTAGTATGAATCGTATCACTTAGCCACCAAGTGTATTTTTAATATAATTGAATTTGAGTGAGTGTGTTTCATTAGTTGTAGTGATTTAAAAGTTAACTGTTTATGTTGGGTGAACTAGATATGTTTGCTAATAAACATCCTTCCTTTTTTAAGGGTGGAGAGATTCAACCGGTTAGCGTGAAAGTTGGAGATAAAGTTCTTCTGCCAGAGTATGGAGGCACCAAAGTAGTTCTAGATGACAAGGTGTGTAAACTTAACAATTCTAAAAAGAAGTCAAATATTTGCGATTAGTTGTCTTAACTAACGGTTTATTCACTTGCAGGATTATTTCCTATTTAGAGATGGTGACATTCTTGGAAAGTACCTAGACTGAAATAAATCACTATTGAAATGGCATCAACATGAAGCTGCCCATTCCACTGAAGTTCTGAAATCTTTCATCATGTAAATAATTTCCATAGTTCTCTTTTATAATAAACTAATGACATCCAGTGTCTCCAAAATTATTTCCTTGTGCTGATATGAACATTTCCAAATAAAAATATGTAAATGAGTGGTTAGTCTTTAGTTATTTTAAGATGGTTTTAGGGTTTTCTAGTTTATGCTGTTTTCTGTTTTTCAAGTAACCTGCAGAGAATTTTGGGAAACAAGATTTTCTAGGTAGGTGCATTTTCATACTGAATTTAGCTTTATTAATACATGATTGATACTGATACCAAGCCATGGATTTACTTTTTTTTTTTTCCCCCCCGAAATGGAGTCTCACTCTGTCACCCAGTCTGGAGTACAGTGGTTCGATCTTGGCTCACTGCAATCTCCACCTCCTGGGTTCAAGTGATTCTCCTCCCTCAGCCTCCCGAGTACCTGGGATTACAGGCACGTGCCACCATGCCCAGCTAATTTTTGTATTTTTGGTAGAGACAGGTTTTGCCATGTTGCCCAGGCTGGTCCCGGACTCCCAAAGTGCTGGGAATTTTTTTTTTTTTTTTTTTTTGAGACGGAGTCTGGCTCCGTCGCCCAGGCTGGAGCGCAGTGGCCGGATCTCAGCTCACTGCAAGCTCCGCCTCCCAGGTTCACGGCATTCTGCCTCAGCCTTCCGAGTAGCTGAGACTACAGGCGCCTGCCACCTCGCCCGGCTAGTTTTTTGTATTTTTTAATAGAGACGGGTTTCACTGTGTCAGCCAGGATGGTCTCGATCTCCTGACCTCGTGATCCCCCCCGTCTTGGCCTCCCAAAGTGCTGGGATTACAAGCCTGAGCCACCACTGCAACATTTAGATTCCAAATACAACAAGCTAATGAGTTACAGGTCTTAAGGTGTTCCATAATTTGTGTATACAGGTTTTCATTCCTAACTCCAATTTATGTAAATACAAAGTATTTTTTGCATAGTTTAACATACTGAATTCCCAGGTACACAAGTGCCATGTAAATTGAGGGAATAATTATACTTTCCTTTTTTTTTCTTGTCTTTTTTTTTGGAGACAGTCTCACTTTGTCACCCAGGCTGGAGTGCAGTGGCACTATCATGGCTCACCGTGGCCTCCACCTTCCTCCCAGGCTCAGGTGATCCAACCGCCTCTGCCTCCTTGAGTGACTGGGACTACAGGCATGCACGACCATGCCCTATTAATTTTTGTATCTTTTGTAGAAATGGGGTTTTGCCATGTTGTCCAGGCTAGTCTCGAACCTTCTGGGCTCAAGCAATACGCCTGCCTTGGCCTCCCAGATTGCTGGGATCCCAGGCCTGAGTGAGCCACCACACCTGGCAGCTTTTTTTTTTTTTTTTTAGAACGTTTAAGAGTTGGTCAGTATTTTGGAAAATCAACTTCTGTACATTAAAGTTAGGACACTGCCTTATTTTTTAATGGTGGTGGGTTATATTTATGATTTTCTATTTGACACTAGTTTGTCAGGGCTGGAAAACAGCCACATGCTCACCTAGTCAGTATGACCTCAATGCAGTTGAGGTGGGAAACGGGAAGACTTCAGTGTAGTTTCTAACCTGATATTGGCATCTAATACCGGGAATATGACGTCCTGTCAAGTTACCGTAAGACAACGTGAAAACGGCATCACATAGTCCTTGAGGGATGATTGTCCTTGGCCAGCAGCAATGACAAAGCAGTGAGCTCACCAGGGTCAGCCCACTCAGCTGTGGTACATTTTTCCGGTGGCTCAGCCGTAATCCATAGTTTCACCCCAATTAACTTCCCAGCTACATTGCGTCTTTTAAGCTTTGTTTTGTAAGCATTGAAAAGAATGGTGCTGACAAGCTCTGCATGATTACCTGAGCCTCAGTGACCACCATCTTCACCTGAAGCTGCTCAGCATCCAGTGACCAAGTATCTAAGGCCACTTAGCAATAGTGGAGGTGCTCTGGCATCCTCCTAGTGTTTTTTTATGTCGTCGTCGTCGTCTTATATTTTTTTGAGATGGAGTCTTGCTTTGTCACCCAGGCTGGAGTGCAGTGGTGCGATCTCCACTCACTGCAAGCTCCGCTTCCTGGGTTCACACCATTCTCCTGCCTCAGCCTCCCGTGTAGCTGGGACTACAGGCGCCCGCCACCACATCCGGCTCATTTTTTAAAAATACATTTTTAGTAGAGACGGGGTTTCACCGTGTTAGCCAGGATGGTCTCGATCTCCTGACCTCGTGATCCGCCCGTCTCGGCCTCCCAAAGTGCTGGGATTACAAGCGTGAGCCACCGCGCCCGGCCTTTATGTCTTATTTTAGGAGACGGAGTCTCTGTTGCCCAGGCTGGAGTGCAGTGGCATCATCTCACTGCAATTTCCGCCTCCCAGGTTCAAGCAATTCTCGTGCCTCAGCTTCCCAAGTCACCGGGCTACAGGCGCCTGCCACCACGCCCTGCTAATTTTTTGTATTTTTAGTAGAGACAGGTTTCACCGTGTTAGGATGGTCTCCATCTCTTGACTCATGATCCACCCGCTTCGGCCTTCCAAAGTGCTGGGATTACAGGCATAAGCCACCGCGCCTGGCTCATTTCATTTTTAAAAACTTAACACTACTACATAATTTGGTAAAAAAAAAAAACAAAACAAAACAAAACCCAAGACAAGTAATTGCAGCTACTTGAACAGTTGAGGCGGGAGAATGGCTTGAACCTGGGAGGCAGAGGTTGTGGTGACCAAAGATTGTACCACTGCACTCCAACCTGGGTGACATAGTGAGACTCTGTTTTGAAAAAAGAATATATATACATACACACACACACACATATATATGTGGTATTTATACATATATGTGTGTGTGTATATATATATGATAGCTAACATTGGCTGAGTGCCTTCTCTCCAGGGTGAGTACTGTGTGATTGAATAGCTAACAGGAGCATTTTCTAGGTGCTGGCTACTGTTGAATGTGCTTTTCATGTATTAATTGGTTTAATCTTTCAACAACCTTATGAGATAGGTACTGTTCTCATCTTGCAGATGAGAAAGCTAAGGCATAGAAGGGGTTAATAACCAAGGTTGCTCAGTGGTAAGTGGCAAAGCCAGGATTCAGACACAGTCCACCTCCAGACTCTTTAAAACTTGATCCTTTATAGCCTTTGCTACTTTGTTAATTCTAAGCATTTAATACACATTATTCCAATTAATTCTGGTGATACCCACTGTGGTATGGGGAATGGGTAGTACCAAATGATGTATGGCACTTAAGTGCCTAGTATGCTATGTGTTGAATTTAACAAAACTTGAGTCACAGCAGAGGATAAATAGCTTGATGTAGCTGTAGCGGCTAGGGAGAAGACTTCAGATTCAAACCCAATAATGCTACACTAGAATGGTTGGGTGCGGTGGCTTGTGCTCGTAATTCCAGCACTTTGGGAGGCCGAGGTGGGCAGATCTCTTGAGGAGATCGAGACAGCCTGGGCAATATGGCAAAACCCCGTCTGTACAAAAAATACAAAAAGCTACTCGAGGGGCTGAGGTGAGGAGGTTAAGGCTGTGGTGAGCCGAGATTGTGCCACCACACTGCAATCTGGGTGACAGAATGAGACCCTGTCTTTAAAAAAAAAAAAGAATCATACACTAGAATTGATTACCAACCCTTAAGCTTAACAGCTACCAGCTGTCTTAGTAATCAAACTTATTTTCGAGGTTTAATTCTCCATAAATTAGTCTGATAATGTCTTTTAAAAGTTGTGTCCCGTATTGATTTTGAGAGGAATTAAAATTTAAAGTTTTAAATGGCATGGAATAATGATCTCAACTTTTGATCATCTTCCCATCTGTAAAGTAGTAGGTACTTCCACTATATGTATATTTACGTTTATGCACCTGTTACTGCCTTTGGTATACTAAAGCTTACTTTTTGTCAAACTTAGATACTGCAATTATGCCTAAAAGCTATTTCTTTTCTTTTCTTTTTTTTTTTTTTTTGAGACGGAGTCTTGCTCTGTCGCCCAGGCTGGAGTGCCGTGGCCGGATCTCAGCTCACTGCAAGCTCCGCCTCCCAGGTTCACGCCATTCTCCCGCCTCAGCCTCCCGAGTAGCTGGGACTACAGGCGCAAAGCTATTTCTTATATTGTCTAAGTGGATTATCAATTTCATACTCTGCTCACGCACAGCTAGATAATATGCTTTGCGCATCATAACCTTGGGAGCACAGATTTTTCTGTATTACCAATGAGAAACCTTGACTCAAGAGATGAAGAAATCGTTCCAAGGCCATGGGGCTAATATGTTGTAGAGTAAGGAATCTGTTCAAAGGCTATGACTTTCCCATTATTCTCCAATGCTATTTTCCTAAGACCCAAACAAATTAGTTTTGATATATGAGGTAACAGTTCACAAAGCTTGGTTCATCCTTGCAATTGCCATGTAAACTTAAAATTTCAGGGCCTTATCCAAACCCACTAAATCAGAAGGATAAGATAATTTTTGAACCACAGAAGCAGTCCTACTGTGATGCCTGCCTAGCGAATTGCTAAAGAAATAATTTTTTTTCTTTTTTTTTTGAGACAGAGCCTTAGTCTGTCTATCCGGCTGAAGTGCAGTTGTGTGATTATAGCTCACTGCAGCCTCCAACTCCTGGGCTCAAGCAATCCTCCCACTTCAGCCTCCAGAGTAGCTGGAAGTACAGGCCTGTGTCAATGGTGGGAATTTTTTTTTTTTTTTTTTTGACAAGGTCTTCCTCTAGTGCTCAAGCTGGAGCACAGTGGTGCTATCACTGTAGCCTTGACCTCCCAGGTTCAATTGATCCTCCCACCTCAGCCTCCCAAGTAACTGGGACTACACATGCATGTCACCATGCCCGGCTCATTTTTTTTTTTTTTTTTTTTTTGAGACAGAGTCTCACTCTGTCGCCTGGGCTGGAGTGCAGTGGTGTGATCTCGGCTCACTGCAACATCTGCCTCCCAAGTTCAAGTGATTCTACTGCCTCAGCCTCCTGAGTAGCTGGGATTATAGACACCTGCCACTGCGCCCAGCTGATTTTTGTATTTTTAGTAGAGATGGGTTTTCACCATGTTGGCCAGACTGGTCTTGAACTCCTGACCTCAGGTGATCTACCTTCCTTGGCCTCCCAAAGTGCTGGGATTACTGGTGTGAGCAACTGCACCCGGCCAATTTTTGTATTTTTTGTAGAGACCAGGTTTCACTATATTGCTCAGACTGGTCTCAAACTCCTGGGGTCAAGTGATCCTCCCACCTTGGCCTTCCAAAGTGCTGGAATCACAGGTGCATAATTTATTTTTTAGTGAATGGTGTATGTATCTGACTTTATTTTTTTAGAGATGGGGTCTCACTGTGCTCTCCAGGCTGGTCTTGCTCTCCTGAGCTCAAGCACTCTTCCTGCCTCAGCCTCCAGAGACTACTTTATTTTTTTAATCAATGAGTAGCTTGTTGTCACAAGTTTACTTACTGGATTATCCATTCTTCTCCCTGCACACCACCCCCCACCTCCCTTCTCTCTATGCCCAGAAATCAGAGATGTTGCCTTTATCACACACAAAATTTCTATATATGCCTACTCCTGGGTTTAATAATTTGTTCCATTGACCTCCCTATTCCATCACATTGCTTTCAATGTAAATAGTTTTATATTTAAGTTTGACATCTGATAAGGCAAGTCCTCCCTGTACCTACTCACCTGGCTGAAAGTATGTTCTTTGTTCCTATATGAGCTGCCAGCTTGTTCTTCAGTGTGATACCAAGTCATGCTTCCTCCAGCAAGTTAATTACTGTTTTCACTGCACCCACACAAAAATGGAGTTTTGAACTTCTGACTGATTTGTGTGAAGAGTATTTAAATATATTTTTTCTTTTTTTCTTTTCTTTTTTTTTTCTTTTCTAGAAGGAGTTTCGCTCTTGTTGCCCAGGCTGGAGTGCAATGGCACAATCTCGACTCACTGCAACCTCCGCCTCCCAGATTCAAGCGATTCTCCTGCTTCAGCCTCCTGAGTAGCTGGGATTACAGGCATGTGCCACCACACTCGGCTAATTTTTTTGTGTTTTTAGTAGAGATGGGGTGTCACCATGTTGGTCAGGCTGGTCTTGAACCCTGACCTCAAGTGATCCACCTCCCTCGGCCTCCCAAAGTGCTGGGATTATAGGCATGAGCCACCGCACCCAGCTTATTTTCCTTTACTCTCAAGCAACCTCTATCAGAGAGCCCAATCAAACCTAGCTCTTGTCCTGGTTGCTTACATACTAGTTCTGTTACATTTGACAAATTACCTAACCTCTCTTAGCTTATGAATGAACTGCAAAACAAGGGCATTAGATTTGCCTCTTAACGTTTTGAGTCAAGCCTATTTGTTTTGGTTAAACTTTTATTTATTTAAAAATAAATAATATGTTCACGTAAAAATTTAAAATTATGTATCCTGAAAAGAATGCTCTCTATCCTTGTCCCCCAGCCACCCAGTTCCATCCTTGGAAGTAACTAGTATAACTTTTTATATTCTTCCTTTCAGGTGTTTTATGTATATATACATATATGTAAATGTGTATGTATAGATGTACATATCTTATGTATATGAAATATATATTCATTTTTTCTTTTTTAAAAAATAACATTCCATACATACCATTTGACACCTTGCTTTTTTACATTAACAATTGGTCTCTGGGATTAATCTATATATAAAGATATTTTAAAACTGTATAATGTTCAATTACATGGATAAGCCATAATTTCAGGATGCCCCCCAGCCATGATAGATATTTAAGTTATTCTAGTCTTTTTCTATTAGAAACACTTCTGCAATGAATAAATGTATGCGTAACTAAATACATTTGAATTTGTACTAAATACATTTGTACATTTGAACAAGCATATCTGTAAGACAAATTCCTAGGTACAGAACTGCTATGTCAAAGGGTCTGTGAATTTTAATCATACATGTGCACATATACAGTCATGTACAGACATATACAGTCCTTCACTGAAGTCCCATCAGTTTTATTTATTTATTTATTTTTGTCAGAGTTTCACTCTTATTGCCCAGGCTGGAGTGCAGTGGCACGATCTTGGCTCACTGCAACCTCCACCTCCTGGGTTCAAGCGATTCTCTTATCTCAGCCTCCAGAGTAGCTGGGATTACAGGTGCCCGCCACCACACCTGGCTAATTTTGTATTTTTAGTAGAGATGAGATTTCACCATGTTGACCAGGCTGGTCTCAAACTCCTGATCTCAGGTGATCCACCCACCTTGAGAGTGCTGGGATTACAGGCATGAGCCACCGCGCCCAGCCAAGTCCATCAATTAACAGTCCTACTAACGGCCAGGCGTGGTGGCTCACGCCTGTAATCCCAGCACTTTGGGAGGCCGAGGTGGGCGGATCACGAGGTCAGGAAATCGAGACCAACCTGGCTAACACAGTGAAACCCCGTCTCTACTAAAAAAAAAAAAAAAATACAAAAAATAAACCAGGTGTGGTGGTAGGTGCCTGTAGTCCCAGCTACTTTGGAGGCTGAGGCAGGAGAATGGCGTGAATCCAGGAGGTGGAGCTTGCAGTGACCAGAGATTGCGCCACTGCACTCCAGCCTGGGCAATACAGTGGGACTCCGTCTCAAAAAAATAGTCCTACTAACAATGTATTTTTTTTTCTTCTTTCTATAATGCAGGATGTTATAAAGTTCTTATTTCGCCAATCTGATAATTTTACTCTTTATCATGATGAATGAGGATGAGCATTGTATGTGTTTAAGACTTTTTTTTTTTGAGACACGGTCTTGTCTGTTGCCCAGGCTAGAGTGCAGTGGCACCATTAGGGCTCACTACAGACTTGACGTCCTGGGCTCAGGTGATCCTCTCACCTCAGCCTACCAAGCAGCCGGGACTACAGATGCATGCTACCACGCCCATGTAATTTTTGTAGAGAGAGGGTTTTGCCATGTTGCTCAGGCTGGTCTTGAACTTCTGGACTCAAGCGATCTGCCCACCTCAGCCTCTCAAAGTGCTGAGATTACAGACACGAGCCACCTTGCTTACCCTTGTTAACTGGTTATTCCTATTCACTTAATATCTTCTGCCTATTTTTTGACTGAGTGCTTGATCTTTTATGACTTTTATTTATTAAAGAAATTAGTTCTTTGTGGTTTTTCTTCCTTCTAGTTTGTCATTTGGGTTTTGATTTTGTTTATGCCTTGTGCTTGTAGAAAGTCAGTTTGGTGTATTTGAATTATTAAATGTTTTTCTTTTTTTTTTTTTTTTTTTTTTTTTGAGACAGAGTCTCGCTCTGTCGCCCAGGCTGGAGTGCAGTGGCGCGATCTCGGCTCACTGCAAGCTCCGCCTCCCGGGTTCACGCCATTCTTCTGCCTCAGCCTCCCGAGTAGCTGGGACTACAGGCGCCCACAACCGCGCCCGGCTAATTTTTTGTATTTTTAGTAGAGACGGGGTTTCACCGTGGTCTTGATCTCCTGACCTTGTGATCCGCCCGCCTCGGCCTCCCAAAGTGCTGGGATTACAGGCGTGAGCCACCGCGCCCGGCCTTAAATGTTTTTCTTTATGGCTTCTGGGTATGATATTAAACTCTGAAAAGTCTTCTCCAAAACTTGAAGTTTCTTCCACAGTTTCTTTAGGTATTTTTATAGTTTGGGTTTTTCTTAAAAAAAAAAAAAAAGATTTTGATTTTGGCTCCATCTGTAGATTTTCCTGTTAAAAGATGTAAGAAATGGTTAAAATTCCCCTATCCTCTTATAGATTAAGCCTAATTCTTTAAGACACTTAAAATTTCGCTTGCAAAATGCCCTTTCAGAGGCCGGGTGCAGTGGCTCGCGCCTGTAATCCCAGCACTTTCGGAGGCCGAGGTGGGTGGATCACGATGTCAGGAGATCGAGACCATCCTGGCTAACATGGTGAAACACCGTCTCTACTAAAAATACAAAAAGTTAGCTGGGTGTGGTGGCAGGTGCCTGTAGTCCCAGCTACTTGGGAGGCTGAGGCAGGAGAATGGCGTGAATCTGGAAGGCGCAGCTTATAGTGAGCCAAGATTGAGCCACTGCACTCCAGCCTGGGCAACAGAGCAAGACTCTGTATCAAAAAAAAAACCAAAAAAACAAAAAAACAAAAAACAAAAGAATGCCCTTTCAGTCTCATTTAGCCTGAAGACATGACTTGGAAAAACATCAATGGTTATTTACTTACCTGGCTTGAATGTCAGTTCAAAAGGCTAGTTTATTATAGTATTTTTATTTTTATTTATTTTTATTTTTATTTATTTATTTTTTTTAATTATACTTTAAGTTCTAGGGTATTATAGTATTTTTAAGTCACTCATTTTCTGAATATGTGCTAGGCACTGTTCTAAGCACTGGATATACAGGGATGAATAAGATGGGGGAAGCACACAGTAACAACTAAATAAATAGCATGATTTTAGATACACATTAGTGTTATCAAGAAAATAAAGACAGGCTAGGCACAGTGGCTCACACCTGTAATCCCAGCACTTTGGGAGGCTGAAGTGAGGATCACTTGAGCCTAGGAGGTCGAGGCTGTAGTGAGTGGTGATCATGCCACTACACTCCAGCCTGGGCAAGAGCACAAGACACTGTCTCAAGGGGGAAGAAAAAGGATAAAGCCCAGTGTCTCACACCTGTAATACCAGCATTTTGAGAGGCCAAGGCAGGAGGATCCTTTGAGGCCAGGCGTTTGAGACCAGCCTGGGCAACAAAGTGAGACAGTCTCTTAAAAAAAAAAAAAAAAAAAGGCCAGGTGTGGTGGCTCATGCCTGTAATCCCAACACTTGGGAGGCTAAGGCAGACGGATCACGAGGTCAGGAAATCGAGACCATCCTGGCCAACGTGGTGAAACCCCGTCTCTACTAAAATACAAAAAATTAGTCTGGCGTAGTGGTGCATGCCTGTATTCCCAGCTACTCGGGAGGCTGAGGCAGGGGAATCGCTTGAACCCGGGAGGCGGAGGTTGCAGTGAGCCGAGATCATGCCACTGCACTTCAGCCTGGTGATAGAGTGAGACTCCGTCTCAAGAAAACAAAACAAAACAAAACAAAAACAGAGAGAGAATAATGTTCAAATAATATGTTGAAGATGTATGAAACATAGGCACTGACTTGTTCAACTGTGAATATACGTTCCCATGCTTCCCTGCTGCTTCAACTTTGCTTGGCTTGTAATGAAATCTCCTGTAGCTCTGCACATAAATGCTATCCATACTTTAAGACACATTCCAACTACATACATCATTCACAGTGTGCCAATTTTGCTTTTAGACTGGCTTCCTTTAAGCCAAAATGGCTGCTGCGGGCCCATATTGGGCAATATCCATTGGCAGAAAAAAGAGAGCATCTCTTTTGGTATCTTCTGAAGAGCAAGTAAATCTTTCTCCAAAGTGCTTCATCACAACGTTTCACATTTCTTTTTTTTTTTTTTTTTTTTGAGACTGAGTCTGGCTCTGTCGCCCAGGCTGGAGTGCGGTGGCCGGATCTCAGCTCACTGCAAGCTCCGCCTCCCGGGTTCACGCCATTCTCCTGCCTCAGCCTCCCGAGTAGCTGGGACCACAGGCGCCCGCCACTTCGCCCGGCTAGTTTTTTGTATTTTTTAGTAGAGACGGGGTTTCACCGTGTTAGCCAGGATGGTCTCGATCTCCTGACCTCGTGATCCGCCCGTCTCGGCCTCCCAAAGTGCTGGGATTACAGGCTTGAGCCACCGCGCCCGGCCAACGTTTCACATTTCTTTGCTTTGCTTTATTTTACTTTATAATTTTTTTGAGACAGGATCTCACTCTGCCACACAGGCTGGAGTGCAGTGGTGCAATCATGGCTCACTGCAGCCTTGAACTCCCAGGGTGAAGCAATCCTCCCATCTCAGCCTCCTGAGTAGCTGGGACTACAGGTGTGTGCCACCATGCCCAGCTAATTTTTGTATTTTTTTGTAGAGATGGGTGTGTGTGGGGGGGGCGGGGATCATACTATGTTGCCCAGGCCGGTCTTGAACTCCTGGGCTCAAGCAATCTTCTCATCTCAGCCTCCCAAAGTGCTGGAATTATAGGTGTGAACCACAGAGTCTGGCCCTTTCACACTTAGACCAACAGGAATTTATCCCTCAGCTAGACATGAGTTTACCTTTCCCTGGTCATAGGGTGAGAGATGAACACTGAGCAAGATCAGAGTCTGTTTGCAAAGGGCATGTGAAAGGGGCTGCTTCAATACTTAAGGCGTTCAGCCTTATACTGTAGTAATCTACAAAAGATGCTTCCCCATTAATTTCAAGGCTCTTTGAGGAAAGCTTGTCTTATATCTCTTCGTGTTTTTCAGCACTTAGCCCAGTGCCTTGCATATAATATGCATCAACTCTTTTTTTTTTTTTTTTTGAGATGGAGTCTCACTCTGTTACCCAGACTGGAGTGCAGTGGCTCAATCTCAGCTCACTGCAATCTCTGCTTCCCAGGTTCAAGCGATTCTCCTGCCTCAGTCTCCCCAGTAGCTGGGACTACAGGTGCGCACCACTGTGCCCAGCTAATTTTTGTATTTTTTTTAGTAGAGACGGGGATTTCACTATGTTGGCCAGGCTGAACTTGAACCCCTGACCATGTGATCTGCCCACCTCGGCCTCCCAAAGTGCTGGGATTACAGGCTTGAGCCACTGCACGTGGCCTGCATTAACTCTTTTACTTGGATTTAAAAATTCCCCAAAGTGAATTTCATATTGGATAATTTTTTTTAATGTGTCAATGATTTGAAGCTCATGGATAATTTGAAATTGCTGGCCGGGCGCAGTGGCTCAAGCCTGTAATCCCAGCACTTTGGGAGGCCGAGACGGGTGGATCACAAGGTCAGGAAATCGAGACCATCCTGGCTAACACGGTGAAACCCCGTCTCTACTAAAAAATACAAAAAACTAGCCGGGCGAGGTGGCGGGCGCCTGTAATCCCAGCTACTGGGAGGCTGAGGCAGGAGAATGGCGTAAACCCGGGAGGCGGAGCTTGCAGTGAGCTGAGATCCGGCCACTGCACTCCAGCCTGGGCGACAGAGCCAGACTCAGTCTCAAAAAAAAAAAAAAAAAAAAAAAATATTTTCTTCTAAAACTTCAAGAGTTCCATATTTAATTTTATGCTTGCTTTCATACTTTATGGGGCAGAGGGAAAGAACTGCTATGCACAATCTTCATTACACATGAAGAAACATTTATCTGATAGCTTGTTCAATGTCTTACAGTTAACAGGCAAGAGAATCTATGAAGGGGTGGCCTGCCCCTCCACACCTGTGGAGGGCGTTTCTCGTTAGGTGGAACGAGAGACTTGAGAAAAGAAATGAGACACAGAGACAAAGTATAGAGAAAGAAAAGGTGGGCCCAGGGGACCGGCGCTCAGCATACAGAGGACCCACGCCGGCACCGGTCTCTGAGTTCCCTTAGTATTTATTGATAATCATCTTTACCATCTTAAAGAAAAGGAAGTGGCAAGACAATAGGGTCATTGCAGGGAGAAAGTCAGCAGTAAGACATATGAATATAGATCTCTGTAACGTGAATAAGTTTAAGGAAAAATGCTGTGCCTTGACATGCATATGCAAACATCTCCATAAACCTTTTTAGTACATAAAGAGCAGCATTGCCCTAGCAAGGCCCACCCTTCACCCTAAGGCAGTTTTCTCCTTTCTCAGTAAACAGAACATACAATCAGGGTTTACACTGAGATGTTCCATTGCCCAGGGACGGGCAGGAGACAGATGTTTTCTCTATCTCAACTGCCAACAACCGCCAAGAGGCCTTCTTTCCTCTTGCACTAGTCCTCCTCAGCACAGACCCTTCAAGGGTGTCAGGCTGGTGGACGATTAGGTCTTTCTCTTCTCACGAGGCCATATTTCAGACTATCACATGGGGAGAAACCTTGGACAATACCTAGCTTTCCTAGGCAGAGGTCCCTGCGACCTTTGGCAGTATGCAAGTCCCTGGGTACTTGAGATTAAGAGAATAGTGATGACTTTTAACCAGCAAGCTGCCTGCAGGCACTTGTTTAACAAAGCACACCCTGCACAGCCCAAAAATTCTTTAAACCTTGAGTCACCATAGCACATGTCTCTTGCAAGGACAAGGTTGGGGGTAGGGTCACAGATTAACAGCATCTCAAATACAGAAAATGGAGTCTCTTATGTCTACTTCTTTCTATATAGACACAGTAACAGTCTGATCTCTTTCTTTTCCCCACAAATCTAGATTTTCTGAATCTCAGTCCAGAGCTATTCCCATTGGTGCATATAGGCTTTAAACAGATGGCTCCTCCTTTACTTGAAATATTCAAGTATTTCATGTAACTGTTATTGCTAATCATGCTTTTTGTTTTTCTATTCTCTCTCTTCCTACCCCGGACAAATTAACCCTAGTTATAAAATTGGTCTTGTTTGGAGGTACATAATCTACAGGCTGAAAGAAGAATGAAAATGTGAAGGTTATCAGCTAGAAACATTCCATCCCTAAAGAACAAGGTCCTTCCTGTGAACAAGGCCAGGGTTGACATCAGAATGCAACTTTATTGGACTTTTCAAAAACAATGAATGTGCATTTTGTTCCCGAATTTAACATCTACTCATTCACGTTTTTTTGTTTGTTTCAGATGGGTTGAAACATTTTAATAAATCTGGAATTAAGAGAAGGTGAAGATGATCCCATTCAAGTATAGGTGACTATTTACAGCTCAGGGAAATACCACACAATCTGGGAAATGTAAACTTCATCCTTGCAGTAAGTGAGGTGAGTCATCCATAGACCAAGAGGCCTCCCTGAGACTCTGCTATCTCACAGACCCAACCCATCTCTCTAAGGGAGGTAACATTTAGGTGTCACTTGTCCTAGGCTCTCACTGTATCTAATACAAGTTGAGCATCCATAATCTGAAAAGTCCAGAATCTGAAATGTTCTCAGATCTGAAACTTTGAACATCCACATGATGCCACAGGTGGAAAATTCCATACCTGACCTTCTGTAACAGGTCGCAGTCAAAACTTTGTTTCATGAAGGGGTGGCCTGCCCCTCCACACCTGTGGGTGTTTCTCGTAAGGTGGAACGAGAGACTTGAGAAAAGAAATAAGACACAGAGACAAAGTATAGAGAAAGAAAAGCGGGGGCCCAGGGGACCGGCGCTCAGCTTACAGAGGACCCACGCCAGCACCGGTCTCTGAGTTCCCTTAGTATTTATTGATAATTATCTTTACCATCTTAAAGATAAGGGAGTGGGAGGACAATAGGATCATTTTTAGGGAGGAAATTAGCAGTAAGACATAAGAACAAAAACCTCTGTGATATGAGTAAGTTCAAAGGAAAATCCTGTGCCTTGAGATAAACCTTTTAGCAACATTGTTTCATCCTATCACATGGGGATAAACCTTGGACAATACCTAGCTTTCCTAGGCAGAGGTCCCTGCGACCTTTGGCTGTGTACGTGTCTCTGGGTAGTTGAGATTAAGAGAATGGTGATAACTTTTAACCAGCAAGCTACCTTCAGGCATTTGTTTAACAAAGACACATCCTGCACAGCCCAAAATCCATTAAACCTTGAGTCACCGCAACACATGTCTCTTGCCAAGGACAAGGTTGGGGGTAGGGTCACAGATTAACAGCATCTCAAATACAAAACAAAATGGAGTCTTTTATGTCTACTTCTTTCTATATAGACACAGTAACAGGCTGATCTCTCTTCCTTTTCCCCACATTTCACGCACAAAATTATTTGAAGTTTTACAGGCGCCCGCCACCACGCCTGGCTAATTTTTGTATTTTTAGTAGTGATGGGATTTTACCATGTTGACCAGGCTGGTCTCAAACTCCTGACCTCGAGTGATCTGCCCCCTTTGGCCTCCCAAAGTGCTGGGATTACAGGTGTGAGCCACCGTTCCTGGCCTATTTAAAGTATTGTATAAAAGTAACTTCAGGCTATGTGTGTAAAGTGTATAGGAAACAAATGCATTTCACGTTTAAACTTAGGTTCCATCCCCAAGAAATCTCATTATGTATATGCAAATATTCTAAAATCCAAAATAATCAGAAATCTGAAAGTGTTTTGGTCCCAAGCATTTAAGATAAGGGGTACTTATCCCTTATACGAATTTGTGATTTGCACGTCTCTGTTGCTGGAGTCAAAGCAATTTGTAGTGAAGGACGGAACCTTATCATAGTTGCACCTTAGCGCCTACTATATAGTGGGGCTTAATGAGTATCTGTTGAACGAATAAATCTTTTCATACGTAGACGCTGGTGCTGGGAGGGCAAAATTAAGTCCCTATTCTTGAAAAGTTACCAGTCAATACATCTTCCAGAGAACCAACTTCCTGTTGTTAAACCCTTCAAAGCCTAGTTCTAAGTCACTGACAATTACTCAGCTAGAGACCCACTCAACTTAACCTCTCCTCTACTCTCAAATTCCGTTTCTTCCCTGAGCATTCTCAATACACCTTGTATCTAAGGACATTTGATGTTTTCTTCTTTTGGAAATCATGCTACTGTATGTGTTTTTTACTTTTTGAACTGTCTTTCCATCTGATATCCCAAGGCCTCCCTCACCCCAGATAAAAGATTCAAGGATTCTAAGCAGGAAAAAAAGTTTGCGAAAATGCTGTGGTTTCTTAAGAGAGAACACTTGAAATGTGCAACAAAGTAAATGTGGAATCCTGTAAGACGTAAAGTATATCAAGGACTACTAATTTCCTCCTCCTGCTTCTGACTTGAAAAACACGAGCTAAATCTGTCTACCTAACTCACAAAACCAGATGCCCACTCTTCAGGTCACATAATTGACATCTGCGTCTTTCATCGACGTAAACAAACTTGTCATTGAAAAAGTCCTTGGCTTTTAAGTCGCCGGATGGCGGAAATAACACTGACACTCAAATCCCTAGTCTGATTTCAGATTGGGTCGATTTCACGCAGGTTCTTTGGAATTTCCCCAGACTGCTGGCCTGTTTTCTACCCTGATCCCTTAGGTGGCTTCTGGGACAGAATTAGGGTTCTCTACGTATTTGCTTGCACGTGGGTTTACTGAAATGGCCGCCACTGTACGAAGTCCGTTCTTCCCGTGTAACTAACAAGAGCCCATACCAACTTGCAACGCAGCCGTGCACACTGCCGCAGCAGTTGCCGCGATCACGACCTTTCAAAACCGCTCCGCAGACCTCGCAAAGAGGCTCGTGGCTCCCGCCTTCCGGTGCCTCAGTACCAGACAGTCGCCGCCCAACGCCGTCCGGCTGTTCCCCGTTTGCACTCTCCCTCCGCCTACCCTGCTTCTTCTACCCCCCGGCTCCCAGTTCTCCCGTCCTGCTCCGCGCAGGCTGCGGCTGTTCCGTCAGCGGCGGCTCCTCCTCCCAGACGCAGAGCGCGGCTCTGCCCCGCCTCCCGCGCAGGCTGCAGTCCCTACATCCGGGTACCGACTCCAGCCGCCTAGACGCTGGCACTATGGTCATGGCGGAGGGGACGGCAGTGCTGAGGCGGAACAGGCCGGGCACCAAGGCGCAGGTACCACGTCCGCACCTTTCCTGTCGGGCAAGTAGGTGCCGAGCAGTGCTGCGCCCGGAAGCTGGCCGGTACTGCGGGGAGGTTGGGCCTAGGCGGCTGGCGGGCGGGCTGGGGCACTGGTGCCCGGCCTGCTCTTCCGGAGCTGCAGCCCCTCAATTTGGTTGAGGCGGTGGCGGCCGCCGTGAGGCCTGCGGAGCTCCGACCCAGGGGTAGGCGTGAGGGGCGGGTGGGGGCTGCGGGTGGTACCTGCCTGCCGAAGCCCTGGGCTGCGAGCCTGTGGGCAGCAACAGCTTCTTTTCGCTTTGCCCCGGACCCCCAGCTGACTAGCATTGGAGGGGCGCGACCAGCCCGGTGGAGACCCCCGGGGTTTCCTGAAGGTTGGAGCCGCTGAGGTTGGAGAGGGTGTAAACACAGCCTATCTCGACCCGGCGTCCAGTTCCTACCTGGCCTGGGACGTACCTGCCCGTCTCCTGCCATCCCGCTTGTCTAGCCGGATCCGGGTGCCAATATTCTCGTTGTTTCCCTTTAACCACCTCTCCCTGCCGCTTTCCCTGGAGCTGTTCTCTGGTCCAGCAAGTTCTCATCACCAAGTTGTGACTTGTTAGATGTCATTCCTTGCTAATATGCGTGAAGCGTAGTCAGAGAATGAACTGATTATAATTTTGTCAGCATTTTTGTAGGGCATTATGTGTGGTAAATTGGTGTTTGATTAGGCCTCGGTTCTTAGGGTTTGGAAAAGATGGGATGCCTCACATTAAAAAAAAAAAAAAAAAAATCAAATTGGCATCCAGACTTGAGCTGATTAATACTCTGCTAGCCGAAATGGCTTGCTATAGACTAGATGCTCTGAAATCGAAAGAGATGTGTTTATAAAATGTTAAAAAGTGATGCAAATGAAAATTGAAACAAAACAACCATGGAGCTATGATTGTATGTCTGAGAATAGATTCTAATTTGTTATACAGAATTATGGGAAGAACACCTTTCGAAGGGGGCATACAGGTATTGATTACCTTCCCAGATTCATGTTACGGATAAGGACACTGAAGCCCAAGAGAATTAACTGGATTTGCCCAAGGATACATCATCTGAGTGTTAATTCACTGGTGACCTTTTCTCTTTAACAAACTGCTTCTAGTGCTGAATTTTAGAGAAAATTTTAAAGTCTTATTTTGGAGTCACATTAGGCTGTCAATTTACTCCTACTACAGTTTTGTTTTTATACTACTGGAAATTTATGCGTTACATATGTTTGCTTTTTTTTTTTTTTTTTTTTTTACCGTTTCCACACTTTACTTCCAAATGCTTTTCTCAGATACCTTTACATCTTATTCTGTGGAAACATTGTTTCTGATTACATTTTTATGTTCAGAAGTAGACTTTTGTGTTCATATTATGAGAGTCATCTTATTTATTCGTCAGTTCTTAATTTTGAAAGGTTAGAGAATAAAATATTTCAACTAATATCGTAACATAGACTTGCTGTGTTGCTATAAGTCACAGAAGAAAGCTTTTTTTTTCTTCTTCACCTTGTCATGGATCAGGGTTGTTAGATAAAATATAACAGAAAAAGGATAAAAAATAAAAAAGACTACTTACGCCATAGTTTGTCCTATCTTGTTAATCACATGAATTTCCTTTAGTGAAATGGGTCTGTTCTAAAATGATATATTTAGAACCATATCTCCTTCCCTAATGGGTCAAAAGAAAAACAATTTAAAAACTATAATAGAGGGCTGGGTGCGGTGGCTCACGCGTATAATCCCAGCACTTTGGGAGGTCGAGGCAGGCGGATCACCTGAGGTCAGGAGTTCAAGACCAGCCTGGGCAACATGATGAAATCCCGTCTCTACTAAAAATACAAAAAATTAGCTGGGCGTGGTGGTGGGCGCCTGTAATCCCAGCCACTTAGTACGCTGAGGCAGGAGAATCGCTTGAACCCGGGAGGCGGAGGTTGCAGGGAGCCCGAATCGCACCATTGCACTCCAGCCTGGGTAACAAGAGCCAAAAACCCGGTCTCAAAGAAACAAACAAACCCTATAGAAGAGTAGGTGGAGTATTTTCCTACATTAAAAAAAAAGTTGGTTAGACTGGAATATAGGCACATGGTTGGTTTTCTTTTTTCTTTTCTTTTTGAGACAGAGTTTTGCTCTTGTTGCCCCCAAGCTGAAGTGCAGTGGTGCAGTCTTGGTGCACTGCAACCTCCGCCTCCCGAGTTCAAGCGATTCTTCTGCCTCAGCCTCCCAAGTAGCTGGGATTACAGGCGCGTGCCACTACGCCCGGCTAATTTTTTGCAAAAACGGGGTTTCACTATGTTAGCCAAGCTGGTCTCGAACTCCTGACTTCAGGTGATCCACCCACTTGGGCCTCCCAAAGTGTTGGGATTATGGGCTTGAGCCATTGCACCTGGCGGGTTTTTTTTTGTTTGTTTGTTTCTTTGTTTGTTTGAGAGGAGTCTCGTTCTGTCGCCCAGGCTGGAGTGCAGTGGCGCGATCTCAGCTCGTTGCAACCCCCGCCTCCCAGGTTCAAGTGATTCTCCTGTCTCAGCCTCCCGAGTAGCTGGGATTACAGGCACCCGCCACCTCGCCCGGCTAATTTTTGTTGTTGTTGTTGTTGTTGTTGAGTCAAGAGTCTGGCTCTGTCCCCCAGGCTGGAGTGCAGTGGCGCAATCTGGCTCACTGCAAGCTCCGCCTCCCGGGTGCACGCCATTCTCCTGTCTCAGCCTCCCGAGTAGCTGGGACTACAGGGGCCCTCCACCACGTCCGGCTAATTTTTTTTTGTATTTTTAGTAGAGACGGGGTTTCAGTGTGTTAGCCAGGTTGGTCTCGAACTCCTGACCTCAAGTGATCTGCCCTCCTCAGCCTCCCAAAGTGCTGGGATTAGAGGCACAAGCCACCACGCCAGGCTTCATAGTTGGTTTTCAAAAAATGTTTGTTGATTGGATTAGATGAGAATCTTTATTAAGCTGAATTTTTGGTGTCTCTCATAGGTATCTAAAATATGTCACAGTTATGATAAGGCAAAACATTTCATTCGCAACATCTTTTCTGTATATAGTCATCCTTGGTGTCCTCTGGGGATTGGCTCCAGGATAACTCTACCCCCACCCCATACCAAAATCTGAGGATGCTTAAGTTTCCTATGTAAAATGGCATAGTGTTTGCATATAACCTATGCACATTCTGTTACATAGTTTAAATCAACTCTAGATTATTTAATAATACCTAATACAATGCAAGTGTTCTGTAAATAGTTGTTAACACTGTATTATTTAGGGAATAATGACCAAAAAAAAAATAGCCGGTACATGTTTAGTACATACTGAACTATATTAGACCTAACTAGGTACATAGTACATGTCAGCAACAATATAACATTTTGTGGATTTTTTTTTTTTTTTTTTTTTTTTTTTTTGAGACGGAGTCTGGCTCTGTCACCCGGGCTGTAGTGCAGTGGCCGGATCTCAGCTCACTGCAAGCTCCGCCTCCCGGGTTTACGCCATTCTCCTGCCTCAGCCTCCCGAGTAGCTGGGACTACAGGCGCCCGCCGCCTCGCCCGGCTAGTTTTTTGTATTTTTTTAGTAGAGACGGGGTTTCACCGTGTTCGCCAGGATGGTCTCGATCTCCTGACCTCGTGATCCGCCCGTCTCGGCCTCCCAAAGTGCTGGGATTACAGGCTTGAGCCACCGCGCCCGGCCTTTGTGGATTTTTTTAATCCCCTGAAACATTTTCAATTCCTGGTTGATTGAATCTGCAGATGAAACCTGCAGATATGGAGGGCCAACTGTATAACTACATGTGTTTTCTAATATTTTAAAAACAATATTCTGTAAACTTTCTTAGTTTTTTTTGAAAAGGAAAGAATAGAGTATTGGTAGAAATTTAGTGTAGATCGGCCGGGTGCGGTGGCTCACGCCTGTAATCCCAGCACTTTGGGAGGCCGAGGCTTGCGGATCACAAGGTCAGGAGATCGAGACCATCCTGGCTAACACGGTGAAAACCCGTCTCTACTAAAAATACAAAAAAAACTAGCCGGGCGTGGTGGCGGGCGCCTGTAGTCCCAGCTACTCAGGAGGCTGAGGCAGGAGAATGGCTTGATCCCGGGAGGCAGAGGTTGCAGTGAGCCGAGATCGCGCCACTGCACTCCAGCCAGGGGGACAGAGCAAGACTCCATCTCAAAAAAAAAAAAAAAGAAAAAAGAAATTTAGTGTAGATCATATAGGAAAAATTTTAAAACTGCTCTTTAGTATTTAGACAATGTCTAAGGAAAGGAATCCTGGAACCATTTCCAGAAGATTGTTTTATTTCCTGGTATCTTCCTTTAATAAAATTAGTTCATTTTCATACAGATAGGCCAGCTATTTAAAAAAAGATGAAATGTTTAAGACACTTAGAAAGGTATCCTCATTATCTACCGTCTGAACAAGGATGTTGCTATTATAGTTGAATCCTTATGGAAGACATTCTCTGTCTTCTACCCTATCATTCCTTTTCTGTATACTTTTACTGTATACGCATTATATCAATAAGTATGCCTTGCACTTAAACCTTTTTCTTTGAGATGGAGTCTTGCTCTGTCTCCCAGGCTGGAGTGCAGTGCTGCACTCTCGGCTCACTGCAAGCTCCACTTCCTGGGTTCGGGCCCACCACCACGCCTGGCTAATTTTTTGTATTTTTTCGTAGAGACGAGGTTTCACCATGTTAGCCAGGATGGTCTTGATCTGCTGACCTCATGATCTGCCCACCTCAGCCTCCCAAAGTGCTGAGATTACAGGCGTGAGCCACCACACCTGGCCTAAACTTTTATTCATTTTATATACACTGTATTTTCTTCCAATTTGATTTTTTTGCTCAAGGTTTTGGAGACTTAATCTTTCTTTATTGCTTTTACAGGTTTATATACAGGTTTATAGATTATTGGTTTACTCTTACCCCCTCCCCACCAAGTTTTACCTCAGAGACATTTGAGCTCCAACTATGTGTCAGGCATTGTGCTACCTACTGAGGTTGCATAGGTAAAGTTTGCTGAAAAATCAGTCAAATGGAAAGGTTCTTAATCACTTAGGGGAATGTCTGTTAACTGTATTATCTACAGATAGTTCCAGAACCAGGGCAAGATGCTCTATAAAAATATCCCCCTTAGGCCGGGCATGGTGGCTCATGCTTTTAATCCCAGCACTTTGGGAGGCTGAAGCTAGAGGATTGATTGTGATCAGGAGTTTGAGACTAAACTGGCCAACAAAGCGAGACCTTGTCTCTTAAAAAAAAAAGAAGAAGAAATAAAAATATTCCCTTTTATAGAAGGCTGGTTTATTTGGATGTTTACTTCTCTTTTTAAAATTTTTGTGGGTGTGTATATTTATAGGTTACATGAGCTATTTTGATACAAGCATGCAATGTATAATAATCACATCAGGCCGGGCGCGGTGGCTCAAGCCTGTAATCCCAGCACTTTGGGAGGCCAAGACGGGCGGATCACGAGATCAGGAGATCGAGACCATCCTGGCTAACACAGTGAAACCCCGTCTCTACTAAAAAATACAAAAAACTAGCCGGGCGAGGTGGCGGGCGTCTGTAGTCCCAGCTACTTGGGAGGCTGAGGCAGGAGAATGGCTAAACCCGGGAGGCGGAGCTTGCAGTGAGCTGAGATCTGGCCACTGCACTCCAGCCTGGGCGACAGTCTCCAAAAAAAAAAAAAAAATCACATGGGGGGGGTAAATGGAGTATCCATCACCATAAGCATTTGTCCTTTATGTTGCAAAAAATTAGGTTCTTTTAGCTTTTTTTAAATGTGCAATTAAATTGTTTTTTACTATAGTCACCCTGTTGTGCTAGCAAGTACTAGGGCTTATTCATCCTTTCTATTTTTTTGTACCCATGGGTGATTGCCTTTTTTTTTTTTTTTGAGATGGAGTCTCACTCTGTCACCCAGGCTGGAGTGCAGTGGTGTGATCTTGATTGACCACAACTTCCGCCTCCCTGGTTCAAGCAGTTCTCCTGCCTCAGCCTCCTGAGTAGTTGGGATTACAGGCACACACCCCCATGCCCGGCTATTTTTTGTATTTTTAGTAGAGATGGGTTTCATCATGTTGGCCAGGCTGGTCTCGAACTCCTGACCTCAAGTGATCCTTCCGCCTCAGCCTCCCAAAGTGCTAGAATTAGTGGTGTAAGCCACCATGCCCGGCCTCATGATTACTTTTTAATGGTGCCCATATTTTGATTTAGAAATTTAAAACTCTATTTGGAGTGAGAAGAATAATTTATAATTTCTTCTTAAAATAATACTTATGCATCGGACATGGTGGCTCAGGCCTGTAATCCCAGCACTTTGGGAGGCCGAGGTGGGCGGATCGCAAGGTCAAGAGATCAAGACCATCCTGGCCAACATAGTGAAACCCTGTCTCTACAAAAAATACAAAAATTAGCTGGACGTGGTGGTGCGCACCTGTAGTCCCAGCTACTTGGGAGGCTGAGGCAGGAGAATCACTTGAACCCGGGAGGCAGAGGTTGCAGTGAGCTGAGATTGCACGACTGCACTCCAGCCTGGTGACAGAGCGAGACTCCCATCTCATCATCATAATAATAATACTTACGGAGCAATAAATTAGTTACTAATGCTAGCTGTTCTCTTTTGGTAAAAATCTGATTTACTTTTTGGTGTCTGGAGATTTCTTTTTTCATTGTAACTTTCTGAGAGATATTTAACCATCATAAACAAAAAAGTGATAGACAGACTTACCTCCCCAATTAAGTAATACATTAAAGGTTTATGGGAGCTATATTTGAGGAATTTGTGATTGGAAAAAACATAATTTGTAGTTCATTTAAATAAAATCTTGATATTCATTTAAAAACCAAACAGCCAGGCACAGTGGGTCAGGACTATAATCCTAAGAATAGGGCAGCTAAGGTGAGAGGTTGAGGTGGGATGATTGCTTACACCCAGGAGTTTGAGGCTGTAGTGAGCTATGATTGTGCCACTGCACACCAGCATGGGCTACAGAGTGAGACACTGTCCCTGAAAAAGAAAAATTGAATAAAATTTATTTCCTTATTTCACTGGTAATTACATTGCAAAAGGTTTTTCTTCCCCTCCAGTGTGAGCTTTGGATCTTTATTAAGAATTGATGTTAATCATAATAGTATTTTGTATGTGCTTTAACTGTGAATTTATTTTTGTAGGATTTCTATAATTGGCCTGATGAATCCTTTGATGAAATGGACAGTACACTAGCTGTTCAACAGGTAATAAAAATAGTTTCTTTTCACCCTGTGTCTTTTGGAGTACAATGTGTAAGTGCCCATTGGGTGGCCTTTGTTGGTCAGTGTGCAGCAGTGTGCTTCCCAATAAAGCGTGCTCTTTCACAAAATAAAACAAAAAAAAAATAGTTCCTTTTACAACTCCAATAACCTAAGCATTTTACCTCTTTGATATAGTTAAGTATTCTTACATCTTTTAGCATAGACAAGATTCCACTGAATTAATGGAATGCCTATTTAAAAGTTTAGTCAACCCTCATTTTGTTTTAAGATGGCATATTAAACTGGGCACTGTGGCTGCCAGCACTTTGGGAGGCCGAGGTGGGAGGCCAATCACTTGAGGCCAGGAGTTCAAGACCAGCGTGACATAGCAAGACCCTGTTTCTACAAAAAGATAAATTAGCCAGGCATGGTGGTGCACACCTTTAGTGCCAGTAGCTAGGGAGTCTGAGGTGGAGGGATTACTTGATCCTACTTCAAGGGTCTAATGAGCTATGATTGTGCCACTGTACTTCAATCTGGGTGACAGAGTAAGATCTTGTCTCTTAAAAAAAAATAAAAATAGCCCAGGTGCGGTGACTCACAGCTGTAATCCCAGCACTTTGGGAGGCCGAGGCGGGCGGATCACCAGGTCAGGAGATCGAGACCATCCTGGCTAACATGGTGAAACCCCATCTTTACTAAAAACACAAAAAATTAGACAGGCATGGTAGCACGCGCCTGTAGTCCCAGCTACTTGGGAGGCTGAGGCAGGAGAATGGCTTGAAACCAAGAGGTGGAGGCTGCAGTGAGCCGAGATTGTGCCACTGCACCCCAGCCTGGCCAACAGCGGGACTCTGTCTCGAAAAACAAAATACAATTTCATTAAGGGGCAAATAAAAAAATATACATTGGAGCATACTAGTGTATTGGATTAGGCATCGGTTAAATTTTTTTTGTTTTGAATTTTTAGTAGAGACAGGGTTTTGCCATGTTGCCCACCTTGAACTCCTGGGCTCAAGCAGTCCACCCCCCATGACCTCATGGCCTCCGAAAGTGCTGGGATTGCAAGTGTGAATCACTGCACTTGTCTTTTTTTTTTTTTTTTTTTTTTTTGAGATGGGGTCTCACTCTGTTGCCTAGACTGGAGTGCAGTGGCTCGAGCATGGCACACTGTGGCCTCAACTTCCTGGACTCAGCTGATTCTTCTGCCTCAGCCTTTCAAGTAGCTGGGACTACAGGCGCGTGCTACCATGCCTGTCTAATTTTTTGTGTTTTAGTAAAGCTGGGACTATAGGTGCGTACTGCCACTTCTGGCTAACTTTTTTGTAGAGAAGGGGTTTCACCATGTTGCCCTGGCTGATGATAACATTTTTAAAGGGAAAATATACCATAAATCGAGGCTGTTTGGCTTCATTTTGATAGCCAGATAATAAAAGTAGATAGCTGGCTGGGTGTCGTGGCTCATGCCTGTAATCCCAGCACTTTGGGAGGCCGAGGTGGGCAGATCACAAGGTCAGGAGATCGAGACCGTTCTGGCTAGTATGGTGAAACCCCGTCTCTACTGAAAATACAAAAAAATTAGCTGGGCATGTGTAGTCCCAGCTACTCAGGAGGCTGAGGCAGGAGAATGGTGTGAACCCAGGCAGCGGAGCTTGCAGTGAGCCGAGATCACGCCACTGCACTCCAGACTGGGGGGGCAGAGCAAGACTCTTTGTCTCAAAAAAAAAAAAAAAAAAAACAAGTAGATAGCTATTTGGATTTATTATGTTATTTGAAGATCTTAGAAAATAAAAGAGACCGGGCGCGGTGGCTCAAGCCTGTAATCCCAGCACTTTGGGAGGCCGAGACGGGCGGATCACGAGGTCAGGAAATCGAGACCATCCTGGCTAACACGGTGAAACCCCGTCTCTACTAAAAAATACAAAAAACTAGCCGGGCGAGGTGGCGGGCGCCTGTAGTCCCAGCTACTCGGGAGGCTGAGGCCGGAGAATGGCGTGAACCCGGGAGGTGGAGCTTGCAGTGAGCTGAGATCCGGCCACTGCACTCCAGCCTGGGCGACAGAGCGAGACGCCGTCTCAAAAAAAAAAAAAAGAAAATAAAAGAGAAATATAGTTGAATTATTGGAGCATTAAAAACCACCCATCTAGGCGTGGTGGCTGACACCTGTAATCTCAGTACTTTGGGAGGCCGAGGAGGGAGGATCAGTTTGAGGCCGGGAGTTTGAAACCAGCCTGGACAATATAGTGAGACCCTGTCTCTGCACAAAAGAAAAACGTTAGGCTAGGTGGTGTGAACCTGTAGTCCTAGCTACTTAGGAGGCTGAGGTGGGAGGATAGCTTGAGCCCAGGAGTTAGGGTTAACGGTGAGCTGTGATTGTGCCACTGCACTCCAGGCTGGTGACAGAGTGAGACCCTATCTCAAAAAAAAAAAAGAAAAAGTGCTGTTCAATCAGCAAATATTTATTGGGTTCTCACTATATACCTAGCAATGAGTTAGGCCTTGTGGAAGATAAAGGAATATAAACCTAGATCTAGCTCTATGCCTAGAAATTGGTTAAATTTTGAAGAAAAATGTACAGATGGTTATTTCTTTAAAAATAGGGGGAAGTGTCCTGTTACTTTGTTGAATTTGTTCATTTATTTTTGCAGGTTTTTGGATGTGAAATCTTTAGGGTTTTCTACATATGAGACCATGTCATCTGCAAACAGATAATTTTACTTCTCCAATCTAGATCTATTTTCTTTCTTTTTCTTGCCTAATTGCTCTGGCTAGACCTTTCAGTACTACTTTGAATAAAAGTGGTAAAAGAGGGCATCTTTGTCTTCTTCCTGATCTTAGAGGAGAGCTTTTAGTTTTTCACTGTTGAGTATAATGTTCACCATGGATTTTTCATATATGGTCTTTATTATATTGAAGTTGTTTCCTTTATTTGTAGTTCATTCAGTGCTTTTTAGATCATAAAATGGTGTTAAATTTTGTCAAATGGTTTTGCTGCACCTATTGAGATGATCATGTGTTTCTTTTTCTTAACTTTTTTTTTTTTGTGAGACAGTCTCACTCTGTCACCAGGCTGCAGTGCAGTGGTGTGATCTCAGGTCACTGCAACCTCTGCCTCCCAGGTTCAAGCAATTCTCCTGCGTCAGCCTCCTGAGTAGCTGGGTCTACAGGCACGCGCCACTACGCCCAGCCAATTTTTGTGTTTTTAGCAGAGATGGAGTTTCACCATGTTGGCCAGGATGGTCTTGATCTCTTGACCTCATGATCCGCCAACCTCAGCCTCCCAAAGTGCTGGAATTACAGGTGTGAGCCACCACGCCTGGCCAAAACATCATGTGTTTCCTTTTCATTCATTCTGGGTTTTTTTTTTTTTTTTTTTTTTTTTAAGTTTGGGTTTTGCTCTTTTTGCCCAGGCTGGAGTGCAATGGCATGACCTCCACTCACTGCAACCTCCACCTCCTGGGTTCAAGTGACTCTCCTGCTTCAGCCTCCTAGCTGGGATTACAGGCATGTGCCACCACACCTGGCTAATTTTGTATTTTTAGTAGAGATGGGGTTTCACTGTGTTGGCCAGGCTGGTCTCGAACTCCTGACCTTGTGATCTACCCACCTCGGCTTCTCAGAGTGTTGGGATTACAGGCCTGAGCCACCATGCTCGGCCCATTCATTCTGTTAATGTGATATATTGATTGATTTTTTTTTTTTTTTTGGATGTTAAACCATTTTTGTATTTCTTGTGTTCCAGGAATAAATTCCACTTGGTCATGGTGTATAAAAACCTTTTAATATGCCACTGAATTTGATTTGCTGGTATTTTATTGAGAATTTTGCTTTGGTGTTCATGAGGGATATCAGTTTGTAGTTTTAATAGTGTCTTTGTTTGGCTTTGGTGTTAGGACAATGATGGCATCATGGAATGAGTTAGAAAGTATTCCCCCCTTTCAATTTTTTGGAAGATTTTGAGAAGGTGGTGCTAGTTTTTCTTTTTTCTTTCTCTCTCTCTCTCTCTCTCTTTCTTTCTTTTTTTTTTTTTTTTTTTTGTGAGACAGAGTCTCACTCTGTTGCCCAGGCCAGGCTGGAGTGCATTGGCATGACCTCAACTCACTACAGCCTCTGCCACCTGGATTCAAGCGATTCTCCTACCTCAGCCTCCTGAGTAGGTGGGATTACAGGCACCCGCCACTGCGCCTGGTTAATTTTTGTAGTTTTAGTTGGAGATGGGATTTCGCCATCTTGGCGAGGCCAGTCTTGAACTCCAGACCTCGTGATCTACCCACCTTGGCTTCCCAAAGTGCTGGGATTACAGGTGTGAGCCATCGCGCCTGGCATTAGTTTTTCTTTAAATGTTTGGTATTTTCTTTAAATGTTTACTAGTGAAGCTGTTAGGCCCAGGGTTTTTCTTTGCTCAACATTGGGAATATAATTAATGCCACTTAAAAATGGTTTAAATGCTTTTCCTTTCTTTATTGAATGGTCTCAGCAGCCTTGTTGAAATCGTTTCGCTGTGTATGTGACACGTTATTTCTGGGTTCTTTCTTTATTTATTTTTGTCTATATGAGTCTCCTTATGCCAGTATCACACAGTGTTTGATTACTGTAGCTTTGTAGTAAGTTTTGAACTCAAGAAGTGTGAATCCTCCAACTTCATTCCTTATTTTATTTTTCTTAATAGAGACAGAATCTTGCAGTGTTGCCCAAGTTGGTTTTGAACTCTTGGGCTCAGGTGATCCTCTTGCCTTGGCTGGGATTACAGGCATGAGCCACCATGCTCTGACCAAATTTGTTCTTTATTTTCAAGATTTTTTTTTGTTTATTCAGAAACCCTTGCAATTCCATATAAATTTGAGGATCACCTTTTCTGTATCTGCAAAAAAAAGAGGGGTGTCAGTTGGAATTTAGCTAGAGATTGTCTCGTATCTCTAGATTGCTTTAGGTAGCGTTGACATCTTAACAATATTAAGCCTTCTTACTCATGCACACAAGATGTCTTTCCATTTATTTAGGTCTTCTTTAATTGCAGCAATGTTTTGTAGTTTTCAGTCTGCAAAAAAAATCTCCTTATTTAAATCTATTTCTAGGTAGTTAAAAGTTTTTAGGTGCTATTGTAAGTGGAATTGTTTTCTTCCTTTTTAGATTCTACAGGTATATAGAAACGAAACTGATTTTTGTGTATTCATCTTGTATTCTATGACTTTGCTGAATCGTTTTGCACTTAGAGTAACGTCCTTGTGGATTCTTCGGGATTTTGTATATATAGGATCATGTAATTTGTGGATAGAGATAGTTTTACCACTTCCTTTCCAAATGAGATGCCTTTTATTTCTTTATCTTGTCTAGTTGCTTTGGCTAGAACTTTAGTACAGTGTTGAATAGTGGTGGTGAAAGTGAGCATCCTTGTCTCATTTGGGTTTTAAGGGAAGGGCTTTTAGTTTTTCACCATTGAGTCTGAGGTTAGCTGTGAGTTTTTCATGAATGCCCTTAATCATGTTGAGGAAATTTCATTTTATACCTAGTTTTCTGAGTGGTTTTATCATGAAAAGATGTTGGATTTTGTCAGATATCTTTTCTGCATCGGTATGATAGTGTGTTTTTTTCCCTTTGTATATTAATATAGTATGTTGCATTGTTGTTATTTTTTTTAAATGTTGAACCACCTTTGCATTCCTGCTAACTTTCTTTTGATTTATATTTGTATGGTATTTCTTTTTTCATCCTTTTGACCTACCTATATAATTATGTTTGAAGTAAGTTTCTTCTAGACAGCATATGGTTGGGTCATATTTCTTAGTTCATTTTGACAGACTTTCTCTTTTAATTGGTATATTCGACCATTTAACATTGATGTGCTGAATGTTTACTATTATTTAGATTTAGACCTACCATTTTATTACTTTTTAGTTCCTTCTGGGCTTTTTGTTTGTTCCCGTTTCCCCTTTTCTGTCTTTTTAAGGGTTATTTGAACATTTTTAGTACTCTGTTTTAATTCTAACTTTGACATCTTTATATACTTGATTACTAAATGGTTACTCTACGCAGTTTACTTAAAATCAGTGTTCTACCATTTTAATTGAAATGTAGAAACTTTACTATCATATGCACCCCTTTTCCTCTCCCTTTATACTATAGTTGCCATATATTACATCAGTATTCATTGAAAACCCCATCGTTAATCTTTTTGCTTTCACCTGTCAAATGTATTTTAAAGAAGTCATGAGAACAGTCTATTATGTTTATACCCAGATATTTATAATATCTCCTGCTCCTGATGTTCCCAATTTTCTTTGTATTATTTTCTGTCTGAAGAACTTCCTTTAGCAATTCTTTTTTTTTTTTGAGACAGTCTTGCTCTGTCACTCAGACCAGAGTGCTGTGGCGTGATCTGGGCTCACTGACTTTCAGCAATTCTCCTGCCTCAGCCTCCTGAGTCCAAGCAGTTCTCCTGCCTCAGCCTCTCGAGTAGCTGGGATTACAGGCGTGTGCCACCACCCCCAGCTAATTCTTGTATTTTTAGTATAGACAGGGTTTCACCATGTTGGCCAGGCTTGTCTTGAACTCTTGACTTGCCTGCCTGAGCCCCACAGAGTACTGGGATTACAGACGTGAGCCACCATGCCCAGCTGATCTTCATTTCTAAATAATATTTTTGTTGGATATAGAATTCTGGCTTGGCAACTCTTTCCTTTTAGCACATTTTTATTATTCATTTATTTATGTATTTATTTTGAGGCGGAGTCTCGCTCTGTCACCTAGACTGGAGTATGGTGGCGTGATCTTGGCTCACTGCAGCCTCCACCTCCTGGGTTCAAATGATTCTCCTGCCTCAGCCTCCTCAGTAGCTGGGACGACAGGTGTATGCCACCACACCCGCCTCATTTTTCTATTTTTAGTAGAGACTGGGTTTTGCCATATTGGCCAGGCTGGTCTTGAACTCCTGACCTCAAGTGATCCATCCACCTCAGCCTCCCAGAGTTTGGGGATTATAGGTGTGAGCCACTGTGCCTGGCCTTTTGTTTATTTACTTATTTTATTTATTTTGAGATAGTTTTGCTCTGTCGCCCAGGCTGGAGTGCAGTGGCACAATCTCGTCTCACTCCAACCTCCACCTCCAGATTCAAGCCATTCTCCTGCCTCTGCCTCCCGAGTAGCTGGGACTACAGGCTCCTGCCATCACACCCAGCTAAGTTCTGTATTTTTAGTACGGACAAGTTTTCACCACGTTGGCCAGAATGGTCTTGATATCTTGACCTTGTGGTCTGCCTGCCTCAGCCTCCCAAATTGCTGTGATTACAGGCATGTGGCACCCCACCTGGCCTCCCGGCCTTATTTACATTTTTATATATATATATATATTTTTTTTTTTTGAGATGGAGTCTCAGTCTGTCTCCCAGGCTGGAGTGCAGTGGCATGATCTTGGCTCACTGTAACTTCCGCCTCCTGGTTTCAAGCGATTCTCCTCCGTCAGCCTCCTGAGTAGCTGGGATAACAGGCACCTGCCACCGTGCCTGGCTAATTTTTGTATTTTTAGTAGAGGCGAGGTTTCACCTTCTTGGCCAGGCTGGTCTCGAACTCCTGACCTTGTGATCCACCCTCCTCGGCTTCCCAAAGTGCTGGGATTACAGGTGTGAGTCACCGTGCCTGGACTCTATTTTTATCTTTTTTAAGACAGTGTCTCACTCTTTTGCCAGGTTGGAGTGCAGTGGTATGATCATAGCTTACTGCAGCCTTAAACTGCTGAACTTAAGAGATTCTGTCACCTCAGCTTTCTGAGTAGCTATGACTACAGTTGCACACCACCCCTGACTGATTTTTTTTTTTTTTTTTTTTTTGTAGAGATGTGGTCTGGCTGTGTTGCCTAGGCTGGTCTTGAACTATTGGCCTCAAGCAGTCCTCCTGCCTCAGCCTGCTAAGTCTTTCAGCACTTTAAAAATGTTTTGCCATTTTGCTTCCATGGTTTCTGATGAGAAAGAAGCCGTCATTCAGATTCTTCTGTCTTCTTTTTTTTTTTTTTGAGACCCGGAGTCTTGCTCTGTCACCCAGGCTGGAGTGCAGTGGCGGATCTCCAGCTCACTGCAAGCTCCTCCTCGGGTTCACGCCATTCTCCGGCCCCTCAGCCTCCCGAGTAGCTGGGACTACAGAAGCCGCCACCTCGCCCGGCTAGTTTTTTGTATTTTTTAGTAGGGGCGGGGTTTCACCCGTGTTAGCCAGGATGGTCTCGATCTCCTGACCTGCGTGATCCAAAGCCCATCTCGGCCTCCAAAGTGCTGGGATTTGCAGGCAGGCACGGCGCCCGGCCTCTTCTGTCTTCTTTAGTGGTGTTTTCTTTTTTCTTTTTTCTTTATTTTTTTGAGACAAGGTTTCACTCTCTTATTCCAGGCTGGTGTACAGTGGCATGATCATGGCTCACTGCAGCCTGGACTTCCTAGGCTCAAGCAATCCTTCCAACTCAGCCTCTCAAGTAGCTGGTACTACAGGCATACATCACCATGCCTGGCTAATTTTTATATTTTGTAGACATGTGGTCTTACTATGTTGCCCAAGCTGATCTCTAATTCCTGGGCTTGAGTGATCCTCCTACCTTGGTCTTCCAAAGTGCTGGGATTACAGATCTGAGCTACCACACCTGGACTTATCTTTGGGTTTTAGCCATTTGATTATGATGTGTCTGGATGTAGATTTCTTTGGGGTTATCTTGTTTGATGTTCACTCAGCTTTTTTTTTAATTGTGGCAATATATATGAGACATAAAATTTATCGTTTTTGCTATTTTTAAAGTGTACAGTTCTGTGGCATTAAGTACATTTCCATTGTGCAACCATCACCACCATCCGTGTCCAGAAATTTATCTTCCCCAACTGAAATTCTATACATATTAAACAATAATTTCCTATTCCTCTTTTTTTTCCCAGCCTACTCAGCTTCTTGAATTTGCAAGCTTAAATCTTTTTACAAACTTGGAAACTTTTTAGCATTATTTCTTCAAGTATGTTTTTTTTTTTTTTTTTTTTTTTTTTTGAGACAGTCTTGCTCTGTTGCCCAGGCTGGAGTTCAGTGGCATGATCTCAGCCCACTGCAACCTCTGCTTCCTGGGTTCAAGCGATTCTCCTGCCTCAACCTCCATGTGCTACCATGCCCGGCTAATTTTTGTATTTTTATTAGAGATGGGGTTTCACCATATTGACCAGGCTGCTCTCAAACTCCTGACCTTGTGATACACCTGCCTTGGCCCCCCAAAATGCTAGAATTATAGGCGGGAGCCACCTCATCCAGCCTTCTTAGCTCATTTAAAAAAAAATGATAGTTGCCTCTATTGCATAAAAGTGTGGAGGACTCATTGTAGAAAACAAAATGACTTTTTTTTGAGATAGAGTCTCACTGCCAGGTTGGAGTGCAATAGTGTATGATTGCTGCTCACAGCAACCTCCACCTCCCAGGGTCAAGTGATTTTCCTGCCTCAGTCTCCCAGTAGCTGGGATTACAGGTGTGTGCTACCATGCCCAGCCAGGTTTTGTATTTTTAATAGAGACGGGATTTCACCATGTTGGCCAGGCTGGTCTTGAACTCTTGACCTCAGGTGATCTGCCCGCCTCTGCCTCCCAAAGTGCTGGAATTATAGGAGTGAGCCATTGTGACTCGCCAAAATGACATTTTTGTTTTATTTCTAAGTTAAGGATTTCTTTTTTGCTTTACATAAATTGGTATCAATAAAACGATTCTAGATGTCTTCAAGATTGAGGCTTGTAACTCCACTTAATAACAAAATTTAGTAATTATATATGTAAAGTCAATTTCTAAATATATGGTTAAATAATTAAAATTGGGCTGGGCCCAGTGGTTCATGCCTGTAATCCCATTACTTTGGGAGGCTGAGGTGAAATAATTGCTTGAGCCCAGGAGTTCAAAACTAGCTTAGGTGGTGTTGAATTAGCCTAAGCAGTCTTGAATTAGCCAGGTGTTGTGGCACACACCTGTAATCCCAGCTACTTGGGAGGCTGAGGCAGAAGAATTGCTTGAACCCAGGAGGCAGAGGTTGCAGTGAGCCAAGATAGCGCCACTGCACTCTAGCCTGGGTGACAGAACGAAACTATCTCAAAAATAAATAAATAAATAAATAAATAAATAAAAGTCTCTGTGTTCAGGGACTCGCTATATGAAGGAGACACGTGAAAGTAAGCGCTAGTAAGTTGTGCTATTAAGTGTGAAATAAATGCTGCTAAGAGTTCTAGCCATAGAAGGCTAGGTGCGGTGGTTTACGCCCGTAATCCCAGCACTTTGGGAGGCTGAGGCAGGTGGATCACTTGAGGTCAGGACTTCAAGACCAGCCTGACCAACATGGTGAAACCCCGTCTCTACTAAAAATACAAAAATTAGCTGGGCATGGTGGCACATGCCTATAATCCCGGCTACTCTGAAGGCTGAGACGATAGGATCACTTGAACCCGGAAGGCAGAGGTTGTAGTGAGCTGAGATTGCACCACTACACTCCAGCCTGGGTGACAGAGTGAGACTCTTATCTCAAAAACAAAAAAAAGTTCTATCCATAGAAGGTGTAGTGGGAACAGGAAAGACAAAAATGAATAGACAGATTGCTAATGTATACAAATTACAAATATGGCAGGAAATCGGATGGAGTTCTGTGAGGATTCGAATAATCAGGGAGTGCTTGAGTGTACTAGGGGAATGAGAGATTTGGACAGAATTGTGACATGGAATTTGAGGTGGCCTGTGGAGAAGGTATACAATTTACCTGTATCTCCTCTAGGAGAGAGAGAATCAAAACTTTGAAACATTAGGATGAGATAAAAAATATCAGGGAGAGTGGTTTCAGTAATAATTAAAGAGTGATTAAAACGTGTTTGAGGCTGGGGACGGTGGCTCACGCCTGTAATCCCAGCACTTCGGGAGGCCGAGGTGGGTGGATCCGCTGAGGTCAGGAGTTCGAGACCAGCCTTACCAACATGGTGAACCCCGTCTCCACAAAAAATACAAAAAGTAGCCAGGCGTGGTGGCGGGTGCTTGTATTCCCAGCTACTCAGGAGACTGAGGCAGGAGAATCGCTTGAACCCGCGAGGCGGAGGTTGTGGTGAGCCAAGGCCGAGCCATTGCACTCCAGCCTGGGCAACAAGAGCAACACTCCATCTAAAAAAAAAAGTGTTTGATCCCTTTCCCTGTCATCGTGGTGTGTGTGCATGACTCTGTGCTTTGCCATGCCTTCCCACAAGACTTTTAGAATGAAGTGATTCCCAACCAAGAAACAAAAGCAAAATCGTTGCATTCCCCAGTGGATTCAGATGAAAACTGAATAATAAAATCAGGTACAATTCTAAGAGGAGACATTGGAAAAAAAACCAAACTGGGTGTAGAAGGAATTTTTACATGAGATGGCACACATATTTAATATTGTATCAAGATCACTATCATGTCACCATATCAAGCTGAAAATGTCACCATCATCTGGACAGTTGGACATGCTGTATTGGAACAATGGTTTTTCTTTTGGTTTCTATGTTCTGCAGTAGGCTGGTTCAGTACTAAATATGTGAGACCTTTTGTTTGGGAAAAAAAGTTTTTGAGTACCCAAGTGATATTTAAGAAAGATTGTCTGAAGTAGGCAAAATTGATTGGCTCAAGAAGGCCTTATAGTTAGTTTTTGTAACCACCCTTTTACTCTAACCTATTCAGATTTTAGAATATCAAAAAGATTGCATAAAGCATTACAGAGATCTGAAATTTAAATTTTTATGTTATTACATTTTAAAAATTGAAAGTGACCCTCCTTTGCCTTTTTTTAAAACTTATTTAAAACAACTTTTGCCGGGCGCGGTGGCTCACGCCTGTAATCCCAGCACTTTGGGAGGCCGAGGCGGGCGGATCACAAGGTCAGGAGATCGAGACCACGGTGAAACCTCGTCTCTACTAAAAATACAAAAAATTAGCGAGAGGCGGTTGTGAGAGCCTGTAGTCCCCAGCTACTCTAGGGAGGCTGAGGCAGGAGATGGCGGGAACCCGGGGCCCGAGGCTTGCAGTAGTGAGATCCGGCCACTGCACTCAACCTGAAGGCAGAGACTCCGTCTCAAAAAAACAACTTTTATTGGGTCTAATGAACGTACCATACAAATCCCTGTAGAGTTAGAGTGATTATATTCACGGGGTTGCACAGCCATCACTACAGTCTAATTTTATAACTTTTTTTTGTTGTTTTGTTTTTGAGACGGAGTCTCGCTTTGTTGCCCAGGCTGGAGTGCAGTGGCGCGATCTCGGTTCACTGCAACCTCCGCCTCCCGGGTTGAAGCGATTCTCTTGCCTCAGCCTCCGGAGCAGCTGAGACTACAGGTGTGTACCACCATGCCCTGCTAAATTTTTTTTGTATTTTTAGTAGAGGTAGGGTTTCACCATGTTAGCCAGGATGGTCTTGATTTCCTGACCTCGTGATCTGCCCGCCTTGGCCTCCCAAAGTGCTGGCCTTACAAGCATGAGCCCCCATGCCTGGCCTTTTAGAACATTTTTATCCTTTCTTAAAGGAAAACTCATCCCCATTAGCAGCCATCTTTGGTCTCCTCTGCCTTCCTCTCTGCCCTCAAGCCCTACGCCGGTACAAATCTATTTTCTGTCTCAATAGATTTTCTTAGTCTAGACACTTCGTATAAACGGAATCACAATATGTACCATAGTTATATTTACATTGCCTATGGCGAAATCCTGTATCTACAAAATACAGAAAAGTGAGCTCAGCGTGATGGTGTGTGCCTGTAGTTCCAGTTCCTCAGGAGGCTGAGTTGGGAGGATTGCTTGAGCCCAGGAGGTGGATATTGCAGTGATCTGAGATTGCGCCACTGTACTCCAGCCTGGGTGATGCAGTGAGACCCTGTCTCAAAAAAAAAAAGAAAAAAAAAAAAATTACAGTTTGCAATTTTGATCCCAGTTACAGTCCTGACAAATACAATATCTGCATTTATGTAGTAGATTCTATACAAATGAAGTTGAATTGAAGGATAAGTAAGTAAATAAGTAAGGGTAACCTACTTTTTTCTGAGTTACTGATTATGATTCTATACTTGGTTTCCTATTTAGTGTATAACCCAAGTTGAAGCACAAGAGCAGTTACGTATTCAAAAATTATATGTACTTAATATAAGATTTACCAGGTGGTATAATTTAATTAACCATAAGAACTTCTTTGTTTTTAGTATATTCAACAGAACATAAGAGCAGATTGCTCCAATATTGACAAAATTCTTGAACCACCTGAAGGCCAAGATGAAGGTGTGTGGAAGTATGAACATTTAAGGTAGGTCCTTATGTTACATCAAAATACTAATAGTTCCTCTCACGAAACTAACTTTCATATTAATGATAATTATGAATCGTAAAATTTACTATGTAACTGCAGACTAAGAAGCCAAATTTTAAAGCTTTGGCATTTTCAGTGTCACAAGGTTCTCAGCTTTCTTCACTGGTTGTTTCCAGATCAAAGTATGCTACAGAGTCACTCGTTTTGAAAGGTGGTTTCAGAGCTGATAACTTGGACCTGCCTCTGCACCTCTCTTCTTTTTTTTTGAGATGGAGTCTCACTCTGTTGCCCATGTTAGAGTGCAGTGGTGCAGTCACTGCTTACTGTGCCTCTACCTCCCAGGCTCAAGTGATCCTCCTACGTCAGCTTCCAGAGTAGCTGGGACTACAGGCGTGTGCCAGCATGCCTCACTAATGTTTTTAGTTTTTTGTAGAGACAGGATCTCATTATGTTGCCCAGGCTAGTCTCAATCTCCTGGATTCAAGCAATCTTCCTACCTTATCCTCCCAAAGTATTGAGCCACCCTTTCTACATTTATTGATTTGGGCCTTATTATCCCCACCTTTTTTTTTTTTTTTAAAAAAAAACAGGGTCTTGATCTGTTGCCTAGGCTGGAGTGCAGTGGTGCAATCTTGGCACGTTGCAGCCTCTGTCTCCCATACTGAAGCAATCCTCCTATCTCAGCCTCCTGAGTAGCTGGGACTACTACTAGTGAATGCCACTAAGCATGTCTAGTTTTTTGTATTTTTTGTAGAGACAGGGTTTCACCATGTTGCCTAGGCTGGTCTCAAACTCTGGGGCTTAAGCAATCTGCCCACCTTGGCCTCCCACAGTGCTGGGATTACCACCATGCCAGCCTGGGTTTTATTATCTTATTTCATGGTTTTCCTTAATTGTATCTCTTAACCACTAATACGGTATTGCCATTTCCCCATTTATGCATAACTTCGTGTCATCTATTGTCTTTTTTTTTTTTTGAGACAGAGTCTCACTCCGTCACCCAAGCTGGAGTGCAGTGGTACAATCCCTGCTCACCACAACCTCTGCCTCCCGGGTTCAAGTGATTCTCCTGCCTCAGCCTCCTGAGTAGCTGGGACTACAGGCACGTGCCACTGTGCCCGGCTAATTTTTGTATTTTTAGTAGAGATGGGGTTTCACTATGTTGGCCAGGCTGGTCTCGAACTCCTAACTTCATGATCCGCCTGCCTCGGCCTCCCAAAGTGCTGGTATTACATGCGTGAGCCACCGCGCCCGACTTGTCTTTTTTTTTCCCCCCTTTGTTTCTGTAGAGATGGAGTCTCACTGTGTTGTCCGAGCTGGTCCTGAAATCCTGGGCTCAAGTGATCCTCCCATCTCGGCCTGCCAGAGCACTGGGATTATACAGGCATGAGCCACTGCACTTGGCCACTTTATGTTTTTGTGGAGGATTACTTCTAGTTCCTAGTCTAGGCTTGGTATCTGATAAGTTACCTGTAAATTATTGCAAACTTCCAGTCTTGTCTTTGGTAAATAGAGATTAACTGTAATCCTGAAGTAAGGAGTTTTGGTACTTTTTGTAATACCCTTTGAATGAAAAAATTGATAACTAGTGGATAGGTGGAGATAACTTTAGAAGTAGATATATTCTGAAGTTACTAGGTGTTTCTGGAAATTATAAATTTTCCAGTGCAAATGGGAGCTGGGATGAGTTGACAGATTATTAATAAATATAGAGAGTGCAGTATGTGTTCATTGGGGCTTATTATTTGTAAGTTGATTTTTAGATAAGTAGAGTAGAAATATGACTTTTCCTGAATAAATTTGACCATGTTTCCTGTGTTGTGTGCCTCAACTTGAAGACAAGGCACTTTTAAAAAATACTTACTTTTTGATGCTGCATGCTTCTTTAGATATGGCCAAGACATTATGTCGTGTCATAACAGTTCAGCGATTTCAGGATGCTAAGACTGCTTTGTACCCTTTGCTGATTTTTAGACAAAGTACTTGACTATTTCTAACTTTTTTACATATCTAAATGCACAATAATTGAAAGATGAGTTTGTAGGTATTTTCCCATTTTTACAACCCAAGACAGCACTTCAATGTAGTACATCCTTTGCTTTATTTTTAATCAGCCTTGAAAATAACTGCTTTCTTATGCTTTGGCATTAATGATGAAAGTAGGTGAGCATGTTTTTTTCTTTTTCTTTCTTTTTTTTTTTTTTTTTTCTTGAGACAGGAGTCTCAAGTCTCGCTCTGTCACCAGGCTGGAGTGCAGTGGTGTGATCTCGGCTCATTGCAACCTCCGCCACGCAGGTTCAAGCAATTCTCCTGCCTCAGCCTCCCAAGTAGCTGGGACTGCAGACGCACGCCACCATGCCCAGCTAATTCTTGTATTTTTAGTAGAAACGGGGTTTCACCATGTTGATGAGGATGTTCTTGCTCTCCTGACCTTGTGATCCGCCTGCCTTGTCCTCCCAAAGTGCTGGGATTACAGGCGTGTGCCACCGTGGTTGGCCTTTTTTTCCATTACAAGCATAATTCCTAACAAATAAGGGCTGATTTTAGTGTACAAGAGTTTTTTTTTCAGGTCTAAGAAAACATTTACCTCCCTATTGAACTTATTCTATGAAACATACATTATATAAAACATTACATAAAACTTCACATAAAATATTGCTCACAAGTATTTCATTTGTTCTGATGCTATTTTTACTTTTGTTATTTTTTTCTGCTGACCACTTTTTGGACTATCATGTATATATTCTTTTATCTCTTTATTGTATTGTGTATATTTTTATTAGTTGACCAGGAAGAGTTTTGTTTGTTTGTTTGCTTTTGCATATATCCTTTATTGATTTGAGGCTGTACACTTGCCATTTTTAGTTAATGTAGTTGATTATATAATTATGTTAATTTGAATTGGGTCATGACTTCAGTCAAATCTCCCACTAACTCATATTGAGTCTTAATGATTAGGAAAAGTTACTCCTTTATGCCAGGATACATGTGTGGTTCCTGGAATGTAGGCTGGATTCCAGCTCTGGTTGGTCTCTTCAGCTGCACAACTGTATACATGTTAGCCCTGTATTAAATTAACTTGAAGCTGTAAGTTTTGCATTATGTGCCACAGATGATACCCACAGCACTGCTGAATCAACTTAATTTTGCTATTGGCTGTAAAATGGTTAGGTTAGGTAAGAAACTTATCACAACCAGTCTTTATTACCACTTAGTGGAAAACAACTAAAAAACACATAACATGCAGCCTACTTGATAGGGGGCAGTAGACGGTGATATGGTGATTTAGAAATAATGTTATTTTTGTAATCTAAGGACAGCATTATTAGGCATCTGGAAAGGAAATGCAGTTACAAACAACTGAAAATTTGACTCTTGCCTTTTTGTTTTCTTCTGTTACAATGTGCAGTAACTAAAGTTTTTCCTACCAAATTTGTTCATATATATCCTGGTTTTTTTCTTTTTTGGAGGGATTTTTTTTTTTTTTTTTTTTTGTCTTCTGATTATATAGGTTTTAGCTTTGCATTGTTTTGGGAACCAAAATGATTCAATTTTTTTCTGATGAGGAAACATAGTATTGATTTATCTAACTTGATACCTTGAACTAAGTATTAATAGGTAGGACTTTTGGAGGGAACACGTTCAGTATTTTGACAGCTATAAAACTGTCTTTGTGACATAGAAGATTGTCTTTTTATCACATAACTGTCTAAAACTGATGGCCTTAATGTAATTGTAATGTAATTTTGTTTTTGTTTTTGTTTTTTTTGAGATGGAGCCTTACTCTGTCGCCCAGGCTGGAGTGCAGTAGTGTAATCTCGGCTCACTGCAACCTCTGCCTCCCAGGTTCAAGCAATTCTCCCTTGGCAGCCTCCCAAATAGCTGAGATTACAGGCATCGCCATCATGCCTGGCTAATTTTTGTATTTTTGTGGAGATGGAGTTTCACCATTTTGGCCAGGATGGTCTTGAACTCCTGACCTCAGGTGATTTCGCCTGCCTCGGCCTCCCAAAGTGTTGGGATTACAGGCCTGAGCCACTGTGCCCTGCTGTAATTTCTTTGTGTGTTTCTGTATACCAACATTTTATTACCCTCCAGTTGCTGAATTTTTCTACAATTCAGAAATTTTCTCATATGCATATATAACTCCTGTGAACATGTTTATACATTTATCTGCATGCAGATCTGATTATTTCATTACAATAGATTCTTAGAAGAATGACTTAGTCAAAAAGTATACACTTCCTAAAAGTCTTGGTAAATATTTCCAAATTACTTCCCTGAAAAATTGTACTAATTTCTAGTATATAAGAGAATGATCAGCTCACTGAACTCTGGTATTGAATGTTATGAGAGTTATTGGTTTTCTATTTTTAATCTGTAAGCCTTTAGAAGAAATGTGTCGTCTGTTCAGCTGGTTTTGATAATGGTAGTGAGGGAGGAGGAATGATACTGATGGGATTCTCGTTTTGCAGCTAATATTCTAAAAATTGCTGTGGAGAATAGATAATGACTTTTTATTTATGTATTTGCATTTTCAGGCAGTTCTGCCTTGAGCTAAATGGACTTGCTGTCAAACTTCAGGTAATATTTTCTTTAAGTCAAAGTTGTAATTGAAAGTTCTGATTTTTTTTCTCTGTTTTTATAGCTTAATGTGCTTACAAAAACTTCTCCAAATTTCTAACTTCTAGAATTTGTTATGGAAATATAGTAACCTAAATGATAAGCTTTTTCATTATTATTTTACATATTAAGAAATTAATTATTTTTAACAGAGTGAATGCCATCCAGATACTTGCACACAAATGACAGCAACTGAACAATGGATTTTTCTTTGTGCAGCTCATAAAACTCCAAAAGAGGTGAGGATTTATGAAATAGAGTAACTAATAAAATAATTATAGCCTAAACCTCTCTCAAGACAATGGTAGACAAGTTTTTAGGGTTTTTAGTTCACTGTTTATTTTGCTATTTCATTTTGAGTTGCTTGTTGTGAGGTTATTACTGCAGCGCTATTTTAGGATTTCTTATGATAAGCATCATTTTTCATGATTGGGCAATTACATGGGCTAGAACTCACTTCATGATCCACTGGCTATTACAGATTAACATCTATCACATTGTGCTGATATCTACTGTGTAATGATTGAGATACACCTATTTAGGTTTTTGTTCAGATTATTTCTTTTGATAGGAAGAACTATTGATTACTCTTTGATGCCTAGTTTAAATAGAGATGTTACTTTTGAGCTTTTAAATATTCATGTTGTTTTTCTCCTTACTTAGTTTTTATCAAGGTAAGACTATAGGCCGTAGCAGTTTTTTGGGTTTTTTTTGTTTTGTTTTTTCGAGATGGATTCTTACTCTGTTGTCCAGGCTGGAGTACAGTGGTGTGATCTCAGTTCACTGCAACCTCTGTCTCCCAGATTCGAGAGATTCTTGTGCATCAGCCTCCTTAGTGGCTGAGATTACAGGCATGCGCCACCATGCCAGGCTAATTTTTATATTTTTAGTAGAGATGGGGTTTTGCTGTATTGGCAAGCCTGGTCTCAAACTCCTGACCTCAAGTAATCTGCCCACCTCAGTCTCCCAAAGTGCTGGGATTATAGATGTGAACCACTGTACCTGGCTTACTATACTTTTTCTTATTTATTAATTTTTTACTTTTTCTTATTTTAAAAACTTCTTCATATCATTTGATACCCAGTGTACTTTTCCTTAGTTGTCTCAAAAATAGTCTTTACAACTGAGTTGTTTAAACTATGCATTGCTTTTCCCTTAATCTGTATTCCCATTTAATCTGTTACAATTACTTTTTACTTGACACTGACTCATTGGGGATATTGGGTTAGGCCAATTCTGTAGAATCACAGACCTCGAAGTGGTCATTATATTGATAGACTTCTTTTTTTTTTTTTTTTTTTTTTTTTTTTTTTGAGACGGAGTCTAGCTCTGTCGCCCAGGCTGGAGTGCAGTGGCCAGATCTCAGCTCACTGCAAGCTCCGCCTCCCGGGTTTACACCATTCTCCTGGCTCAGCCTCCCGAGTAGCTGGGACTACAGGCGCCTGCCACCTCGCCCGGCTAGTTTTTTGTATTTTTTAGTAGAGACGGGGTTTCACCGTGTTAACCAGGATGGTCTCGATCTCCTGACCTCGTGATCCGCCCGTCTCGGCCTCCCAAAGTGCTGGGATTACAGGCTTGAGCCACCGCGCCCGGCCATTGATAGACTTCTAAGGCTTGAAGACAAGTGAGGCCCTAGTTGCAAAAATGAGTATCTGGTGTTTTTTGTTTCAAAAAGGATAAATGCTCCAAAATAAGGAGTATTTGGTACCTAAGAGAGTAGTACTTATTTGGAAGACTGATTTCATTCAGGATGTTACATTTTTGTGTTAATTAATTGAAGCAGTATTAAGATTGTATCTGTCTGCATCTGGGAAAATTCACATAGTGGTTTCATTGATAATTCTCTGAAGTTGGCTACTTAATGTAGTGAATGATGTGATTATTGCAATTAGGAAACTGAATCAAGAAGGCTGAATCAAGGCTAGTTTTGTTCTGGCACATAGTAATGATGTATTATTCTTTCTTTAGAGTGGAAGTGATACCCAGTTTGTGATGTGTTATGACTCTTAAATATACTGTCATTCTCATATCCACTTCTTTCTTGATTAATATTAAATGAAAGGATAGTCATTAGCATTAAGACCTGTAAATGAGTCTTAGAATTGCAGCATTGCTTGCTGAAGTCCAGATCTATTGAACTGGCCATGTGTCAAGGGAGGGTGATAGTAGGATTTCCAAGTGGTAGTTATATTGAATGGAATTACTGTAAAAATACAAACAAAAGAACAATTTGAAAGGACACTTTCTGAACTCTTTTCAAATAACTGCTTAGTCAGGAAACTATAGGAACTGACAAACTAAGCTAAGAAAATTGCTCTCATGGATTAAAATCACTAGGTAGATTCTGAAGTGGGAGAAGCAGAATACTTAGCACCAATAATCGTTTATTCAGTATCCTTGAGAATTAAAGAGAGACATTCAGCATATAGAGTAAATTATACAAATAGTGCTTCTAGGCAACAAACATTATAACTTACTGTCTGCAAGCCCTCACAGTCACATGCTGATTGTGATCACTTGCAGTAGCATTATGATTATATATTTGGAAAAATATAATATATAAATTTGTAAACACCATTACGTAGTATTTTGTAACCTGCTATATTTTGCCATCTTTTTGCTGTTATAACTGTTACAGATTAGGAATAGTTACCTAGAATTAATTGGGGGAAGGTGAAGGGAAGGCAGCGAAAACAAGGCAAAATGTCATCCAAATTAAGAAAAATTCAGAAACCAGTTAAAGGTCTAAAGATAGAGTGATATGGTAACCCATGAGTCACATGTAGCTGTGAAGCACTTGAAATGTGGGTAGTCAAAATTGAAATGTGCTGTAAACACAAAATAAATACTGGATTTCGAAGACAGTAAGGCTGGGTGCAGTGGCTCACGTCTGTAATCCCAGCACTTTGGGAGGCCAAAGTGGGTGGGTCACCCGAGGTCAGGAGTTCGAGACCAGCCTAGCCAACATGGTAAAACCCCATCTCTACTAAAAATACAAAAAATTAGCTCAGTGTGATGGTGTGCACATGTAGTCCCAGCTACTTGGGAGACTGAGGTGGGAGAATCACCTGAGCCCAAGGGCTCAAGGTTGAAGTAAGCAAAGATCACACCACTACACTCCAGCCTATGTGACAGAGAGAGACCATGTCTCAAAAAAAGATTCAAAAATGGCCAGTAAGCACATGAAAAGATGCTCAACATTAGTTATTAAGGCAGATCTCAAAACCACAGACAGTTAATGTGAGGGTTGTGCATTATTGTTAAGCTGATTAACATTGTCTCCCCTACAACCATGCTTGATTAGAAAAAGGAAAACAACTCTGGGAATGGAGAAACAAAATGTAGCATAGACATACAATGGAATATTATAAAACTGTGAAAGGGAATGAAGTTCTGATACATGCTACAACATAGATGAACCTTTAAAATCCAGTATGTATTATGTGGAGTGAAACAAGTCAAATGCAAAAGGACAGATACTGTAGCATTCCACTTATCTAGAGTGAATAAATTATTATAGACAGAAGGTAGTTAGATAAATTGAATTTATCACATTCAGTATAACTACCACGTGCCAAAGGATGGGAGGTGTGGGAAGTTAGTGCTTAAGGGTAATAGACTTATTTATTTATTTATTTTATTTTATTTTATTTTATTTTTTTGGAGACAAGAGTCTTGCTCTGTTGCCCAGGCTGGAGTGCAGTGGCGCAGTCTCAGCTCACTGCAACCTCCACCTCCCAGGTTCAGGCAATTCTCCTGTCTCAGCTTCCCAAGTAACTGGGATTACAGGCATGTGCCACCTCACCTGGCTAATTTTTGTATTTTTAGTAGAGACATGGTTTCACCATGTTGGCCAGGCTGGCCTCAAACTCCTGACCTCATGTGATCCTCCCACCTCGGCCTCCTAAAGTGCTGGAATTATAGGTGTGAGCCACTGCGCCCAGCCGAGTTTCTTTTTCTTCTTCTTCTTCTTTTTTTTTTTTTTTAAGAGAGTTTCACTCTGTCGCCCAGGCTGGAGTACAGTGGCGCAATCTCGGCTCACTGTAGCCCCCACCTCCCAGGCTCAAGCAGTTCTCTGCCTTAGCATCCTGAATAGCTGGGACAACAGGTGTGCACCACCATGCCTGGCTAATTTTTTTATTTTTAGTAGAGATGGAGTTTCACCATGTTGACCAGGTTGGTCTCAAACTCCTGGTGTCAAGTGATCCACCTGCCTTGGCCTCCCAGTGTGCTGGGATTATAGGCGTGAGCCACCATGCCTGGCCATAATAGTTTCTGTTTGGGAGTTGGAAACAGTGATGATGATTGCACAATATTGTAAATTAATGCCACTAAATTGTACATTTAAAAATGGTCAAAATAGCTGTCCGGGCTTGTTGGCTCATGCCTGTAATTCCAGCACTTCAGGAGGCCGAGGTGGGTGGATCATGAGGTCAGGAGATCGAGACCATCCTGGCTAACAAGGTGAAGCCCTGTCTCTACTAAAAATACAAAAAATTAGCCAGGCATGGTGGCATGTGCCTGTAGTCTCAGCTACTGGGAGGCTGAGGCAGGAGAATGGCATGAACCCTGGAGGCGGAGTTTGCAGTGAGTGGAGATCACGCCACTGCCCTCCAGCCTGGGCAACAGAGTGAGACTCCTTCCCCCTCGCAGAAAAAGGGGGTCAAAATGGAAAAATTTGTGTTGTATATATTTTACTACAATTTTTTAAAATGTTAAGAAAAAGCACCAAAACCCCAAGTGGCATATACTTTCCCACCCACTATAATGGCTAAAATAGAAAAGAGACAATAACAAGTGCTGGGTGAGATGTGAAGTGGAACCCCTAAACATTGATGATGGGATTGTAAAATGCTTCAGCTGTTTTGAAAAACAGTTTGGGAGTTCCTTAAAATGGTTAAGCATAGAGTTGCATATGACCCAGGAATTCCACTCCTTGATATGTAGTTCCCCCAAAATGAAGACATATCTGCATAAAGACTTGTACATGAATATTCACAGTCACGTTATTTATGATAGCCAAAAAATGGAAACAACCAAATATCCATCAACTGATGAATGGATAAGCAAAATGTATTGCAGCCATCTCCTCAGTATCCTCAGAGGATTGGTCCCAGGACCCCCGTGAATACCAAAAACACAGATACCAAAGTCTCTTATGTAAAATGGCGTAGTATTTGTGTATGACCTATGCACATCCTCCTATATAGTTTAAATCATCTCTAGATTACGTATAATACTGAATACAATGTAAATGCTATGTAAATAGTTGTTATACTATATTTCTTAATTTGTTTTTTTT